>NC_034418.1:6903659-7203659 GCF_002078875.1 Numida meleagris
TAAAAAGTTAATATTGTATAAATTCAGCCAACAGCAATAAAATAGACAAGTAGTTAAGACAGTCAGGAACAACAGTCAAACAGAAACGAATGAGGATGTTACCTCCATTTCATACATGGGTGGCCCCAGGATGTCTTTTAAAGCATGGAAATCAATTAAAATCGGCATTTCAGGCGGCAGAGCCAGGTCAGCTGTGTCACTGATGGATTCCGATTTTGCATCTTCTGTAACATGTTCTTTGCAGTCTAAGAGAAGGAAATCTAATTTAGGATTTGTAACAGTCTTTTTTGACAGAGGAATTAGAGAAATTATGACAGGAAAACACTCAAGAGGAATTACCTGAGAAGCTCATGAAAAAAAGCTTAAAGTTACCTTTCACAAAATTCTTGACAAGTTAAAGGTAATTCAGTACCAAATTTTAATTACTTAGGCTAAACTTGTCCTAACAGTTCAATGAGGATAATATTTAATCTAGACCACTGACAGATGTACAACTCACCTGCTCAAATACATTTTTAAGTAGGTCAAATAGCAGCAACAGGTAGCAATATTCTCACATTATACTTTTCACTTTGATTTTTGTCTCTGTGATTACTACGGCTTCACTTAACGTAAATCTTAATTCACAAAACCAGCTCCAAACAATTTCACCATAACTACCTTCATCCATGGCTTCTATCTATCTTGATATATTATTCTTTAACATGGTTCTGCTCTTTTGTTGAATGATGTATTTCTAAGGCATCTTGAACAATGAACACTGGTAGCAAAACGAACTCCAAATATCAAATTATTTGTTTTCAGATATATCTGTAGGTGTGATGCATGCTCCAGGAAGGGCTATAAAGCCCAATCAGCCTAACACTTTCAAATACAGTATTCTCAAGGCTCATCAAGAAGGGACCAGACAATTACAGCAATAGTTACGGATTCAAAGCGTGTTCTTTCCTTCCTCCAATTTAAGTATGATTGTGTTGCTGATTATACAATTGTTTCCTTAGTGGTAAGATTTTGGTTTTCTACGACGTTTGTTTTCTGTACAAAAATGAACTGTAATGAAGACCATATAAATATCAAAGTCTCAAAATTGTTTTAAACATCATTTGTATTAGGCCTACACTGTGCATATACTTAAGTGACCGTATACAGAAAGAGAATGCAAGCAGGGAGTGACTGCCCATCGAATTTGATCCAGATGCAAAGGACTCACTGCTATTTTCTTGAGAGCCCCAAGCAATACTTCAGTGAAACATTTATCAGAGAAATGAAAAATATTTCAAAAGTCCAGATGTTTGTAAGGCTTTGTAGCAGAGTTTCACAGCAATGCCTCCCTGCCCTGAGGCTGCCATTAAGCACTGTGCACAGACACGTAGTGAAGATACTTCATCTCATCCCAAACATACAAAATCAAGACACATTTTAAGCAAGTCTTCATTATGCAGGAACTGAGCCCCAAAGCCTTCTGCAGCACATTTTGGAAAATTATTTACAGTTGCTTCCTTTCTTTGAAATTTTTTTACCATTCAATGAAGAAACTGTCTTCCTTTGCATATTAATGCATGTAAAATAACTGAAGTTACAGAACTTCATACGGATGTGGAAAAACACCAATCAACGATCCGATCTATTTAACGTAACGTTAAAGGTGCTCAGCACTGCATTCAGAATGAATGAAGAGAAAACGTCTCATTTCATGAGATACAAACCACTCTTTCATTAATCCTAATGCACAAGGAAAACGTTTTTACTGTTAATTTTGTCACAGCACAATTCTCACAAATGCAGTCATACAGTATCAAGGAAAACATTCTACGTCAGTATCACTATTAAAATACTAACTCAGCTTTCATTCAGCATTCAAATCTAATAGGTATTATCCACAGCCACTAATCCTTCCACTGTACAACAATTCTCTGCTCAATGCATAAATCCTATTCCTTTACTGCAAACACTGCCTTAGTCAGATGGCCTCCCTGTTGTGCCAGCACGTCTCCATGTTTTTGAACTACTATTTCTGTACACAATAAATTTAAATACGTAAATACTAGCAAGTCTAGGAAACATAACCCTGTATGCTATTCCTTGCAACTCAGATTTCAATTGTACTACTATGGATCTTCAAAACCCAGGTCATTTGATATGGCAATTCATGTTTCAAAACAAAACTGAACTTAAAAGGTTTTACTACCTAATCAACGTAATTTCGCATTTCTACTTGTTCTTTTTTCACTTAGTTCTATACATGCTACATATTATAAAGATGATTTCATCACCTTTACTGAAGCAATGACTATAAAGAATCTATAAAGACACAAACACTTAAGATTTTCATTAATGGTGACATACACATGTTCCCACTGATCATGGAGGAACAACCACGCATCATAGTAGAAGTTAAAAGACATTTTTTCATTCTGGGTTTCAACTACCGTATCACAAGAAGATGCCTTAGGACTCAGCTGCTGCACTGTACTCTCGAGGCAGTTGTTCTAAAATAGGAAAGAGTCTCAGATGTTTTTGTGACTCTTAGAATTTCTAGCGTCAAAGACTAGAGAAGCATCTCATAAACCTCAGATAGTGTTTCAGTAAAATAGCAGGTAGTGTGTGTCACTGTATACAAGGATGATGTTACTGTACACAAGACCCCTCTGGAGAGGTCTGAAAGATGACTCCACTTGCTTTTGCTGAAGCTTACCATACAAATCCAATGACTGACGCAAACTAACAGTCCTCCACTTGCCAACTTCGTCATAAAGCCCAGGAGTCAAAGGAGCAAGGAAGGCAATACAAAGCTGCCAGTGTATTTCAGACACGCAGTTTGGGGAAGTGTCAGTATCTCCTTGCATCAGTCCTGCCATAGCAGACATCCTACACTTCTAGAGCCTACTACTGAACAGTGTCAAAAGCCGCGTGTTTACAAAGACTTGGAAACACTTGCCCCACTTTAATGATCTGATTTAACCAATACAATGATGGAAATTTTGTGGTTCTAGCACCTCGTTTCTTTCACCTTCACCACTAACAAACGTTTAAAGCAAAAATGAATTACATTGTTTTATACAGATAAAAATAAATAAATGAAACAGGAAATAGTTTAAAATTAAACTATTAATTTTCACAATTATGTTTACACAACAACTTGACCAACAGTTCTTCCAGTCTTTAACTACATGAAATCAAAATTCATTGTCTCTGCACACAACAGCAAAAATGTCCACTCATCAATAGGAAAAAAAAGATCCAATACAATCAAAGAAAGAAATGAAGAGATTTAGGCTACAAATCCCATGGTTTGCATCAACTTGCAGGCACTGAGAGTTTGGGATTATTTCCAGGTTTTGTTTTAAATGCTCAGGTGTTTCCAGACTGGACAAAAGTCAAACAAAAAAAAAAAATATATATATATTTTTATAAGTGTCCCACTCTCATACACTCCTAATAAATGACATATTCTGCTAAAACTACGATCGAATATGAGCACATTATCAGTAGAAAATAAGCAACATTTTGTTGACCGCACCATTCTCTATGTGTCTTTGTAATACTGTGGGTTAACTAAAGGTCCACTTCTCCTTTGGACTTTATTTTATTAAGACAGCTTTTTCTTATGGATAATTTCAATTCCAGAAGCACAAAGACAACTACAGATCTGATCTTGATTTGGGCCTGCTCCAAATCAAGTGTCAACCAAACGTGCTAGCAGTTTGCCCTCTTTTGGAGGGCTTAGCTTGCTGTTTCTACTTAACTTCAGTAAGTTGCAAGTCCCACACTAATTTTAACAGTGTAAATACCTCTCCTAAGTTGCAAGCACAGTGCTAATTTTAACACTGAAAATGCCTCTCTCACTGGATCAAAATATCTACTGCAATTCCTTTTCATGCTGTGCTTTAATAGTAAAATGATTCCTCTTACAGTTGTGGAATTGTGCTCTGAAGCTACTTTTCCTCTATTTTATCGGAAGACTTGAAGAGCAGGATGATACTAGGTTTTCTATTCAACAATCATATTAGATCTTTTAAATGTATTTTGCTATCTTTCAGTGCAAATAAATACTTCAAAAATATGACTCGGGTCAGAATCACAGAAGTGGCAGTGGCCAAGATAAACTGATCTTGCCTACTCCCAGTGAGCATGGCTACCACAGCCTGAAGGCTCAGCATCCTAGTTCAGGAGCCAGTAGAATTTACTATGGAAGCGTCAACAAATGCAAATCTGACTTCAGAAAAATTAAGGAGAAAGAAGAGAGGATGCATATAAATATAAACAGAAAGCATTAATAAATATACATGTAGATGGGACAATTTAAACTGCACAGTCATTCACTCACGCATAGCCATTGCTACTGTGAAAGATTACCTAAAGCCTTCAGAGAAAACTCAGCTGAATCCACTTAAGCAACCATTTGTTTGTAGACCAAATGCAAACTTCTGTTATTACAGGTAGCTTCCACAGACACTGATCATCTTAGAAAACTCAACAGCATAAAAGAAGATTTAATTTTCAGAAACGAAATACCAAGTTAGGGGAAAAAGGCAAGGAAAAGCTGAAAGACTGTAAATAAACAGATTTCTAGGGTAAGACTCTTCTTCAAATGCTCTTCTAATTAATAATACTGTATCTCCTTCCCTCGATTTTACTCTCTGAAGTGTAAGGGGGTCACCATTCAGACTTGTAAGCTGCCTTATTTTATAGGAAAAGATAACAGATCTCCTTAATTGTCTTCCTCTAAATGAGCACAGAACTGTTCTTGCTGTGGGAAAAGCCTGCAAGTTTTTGACACTGGCTTCCTTGTGGAATCTTTCACAACATCAAACCAATAGGTCTGTTTAGTATTTCATGTCTCAAGCAAACGTAAGCAGCCACTTGGCAGTTCTTGCTTTCTTAAAAATAGCCACATTTTTATAAGCTCAGGTTCAGATTTAGTCCTTTCACACTTCTCACCTACCTTGAACTGCTGCAGCTGCTACCAAAGCTTACAGATTTTTGGATCACTGGGAATAATACATCACTGTCTTCTGTATATGTGGAGAAGAACAGGCTTAATGAAGATGACAAAATCCAAGAGACAAAGTGCTACTACACGCTTGGATCAAATACAAATTCTACGACTTTTAAAGTGCAAAATTATCAATTCCACTGTTCAGAGCTAAGTGAGAAGTCTAAGCTTCCTATTCTTCAAGACAGCGAATAAAAACAAACAAATAAATAAAGCACTATATCTCTATCACTAAAGATCACCGAACCATCATTTCTTTGGATAGTGCTCTAACCAATAAGTTAAATGAATGGCCCTAAGCCCTCAGGCGATGGATATGCTGCAGCCAAAGACACATAAAAAAAGCTGCCAAACCTTTCTAATTTCAAAGATCTTCAAGCAGTCACTTACTTTAAAGTATAAAAAACCAGCTGGACTGAGTTCTGAGTTGACAGAACACACAGAGGACAGTTAAAGAACCTCTTTAAAGACATTAACTAAAGCGACTTATAAAAGAAAACATTTTTATTAAATAAAATTTTCTTTATTTTTATTAAAGAAAAATAAAAGGAAAGATTTGCATAAAAAAAGCCCAACAAGATACACAAATCAGAACTGCCTACCTAAGACATCAAACAGATCCACTGTCCTTCTCAGTTACCACTCTGGCAGGCTGAAATTATTCCTTTTATGTCCCAAGACATAATTCAGTACTACCTGAATGCGCATAATAAGAATGTTACTCTATTTGCAAAGCTTTTGAAAATAAAGCCTTTGGAGAAGCATAAAAAAAGAAGATGTTGATAAATCAGCTAACTAGTGACTGCAATGTTAGAAGAGACCTTTTTAGTAAAACATGGAAAAGATACTCACCTTCCCCTTCACCCAGTTCAGCACGATCAGGCTTTGTTTCTTTGTGTTGCCCTTCTGCCACCTTCACTGCCACTGCTCTGCAAATAGCTCCCAGCTTTCGATCCAGAGAGCGGACTCCTGCCTCCCTAGTGTACCTAGCATAGAGCCAGTTGTAAGCAACATTTCTTTTGAATTTAAACACATTTTCTTTTTAAAAACACATCCAAATGAAATGTAGAAGGCAGTAAGACCTTGGGCTGTCATATACAAATACCCAAATAACTGTTGTTTGCTGATAAAATTTAAGAAAGACAAACTACTGAGAGGGGAAAAAAAAACATAAGCAACACTTGGAGTCAAACCTCAGGGGAACACCATAAAATGCTCCAAAAACACTGAGCTCTTCTCAAATGCATACAGCATTAAACGGGAATATTACAATGGCTGCTCCAAAAACAATGCCTTCTATTTCATGATGTTGGCCCACGAGGTCAGAGGCTGACAGTGGTGGGATGGCAGTAGAGGCTGAACCTTCCCACCAATATTCCATGGCATGTTGTTGCCGTGTGACAGATGGCAGCAGAGGGGCAGTCTGACAAATGGCGTCTGACATGGAAGTGCAGATGAAGCAAGGGTGTGTCACTGAATTCCTCCATGCAGAAAAAATGGCCCCCACTGACATTCACAGATAGTTGCTGAACATTAATGGAGACCAAACAGTGGATGTGAGTGGTACGTTTCAGCAGTGGCAACAGCAGGTCATAACAATCTGTACCAGTGGACAAGAGAATGGCACGCAGGCTCTTGTTCATCGCTGCCAAAAAGGCAAAGTGTGATTATATTGAAAAATAGTGTTCTGTAGCTGAGAATTTGCTCTATCAAACAGTGTTATTGTGCTTTTAGTATCTGTTGTAGTTTCCATGAAAATAAATAGAAGACATTACTTTCAGAGAGACCTACACATTTTTAAATTCAAAATACAGATTACTGAAATTATATGAATTGACTGAAAAAGAATATTTTCTTTTAATCTACGAATTAAAAAGAAACGCCAGGCAAAAGCACTTGCTAAATGCCAAAATTATGTTCCTGGTCTTAAAATACTTCATTCATTACCAATACACTTATTCCATTGTAACCAAGTCACTTTCAAGTTCAAAAAATGTTCTGATTCATATGTTCAATGAACACAGCAGTTCTAACTAATAAAAGCTATTTGAAAAATGCATTTTTAATTTTTAACTAATTGCAGTTTCAGACAAATGTGGTCCATCAATTACAAGAAACAATACGATAATTCCTTTTTTAATCTATGAAGACAACAGAAATAAAACTTTATTCTTAAAAAAAAAAAGTTGTCTGTTGCCAAAACCATGGATGTACGTATTGAATACTGCAGCAATATTAGCATCAAGTGTTTCTATTTATTTACACTGCCTTATCCATTGTGCCAACACAACTGATTGAGAGCCATGCTCTGAGAATTGAAAACATTGAATTCTCTAGGGAAGGAAGAGGAAGAAGGGCTCAGTTTAGAAAGCAGAATCCAACTGAGCACAGAAACAGAAATTCCAAAAATTACTAGTTGTTGAACTTCTGAACCTGCTAAGGACAACAGATCTTACGAAATGCTTTGTATTAGCACTTTAAAATCTGCTACTTACCAGAAAAATAAGTTACTGAAAACTTAAAGCAATTAATAACAGATTTACCTCGTAATTATGTCTAAAGTGGTTACTTGTGGAATCTGTATCTGCTGTGGAGTAAGGCCGTGCTGTTCAAGTTGTTTAGGAATCAAGTGTCTATGAGCAATTTCAATTTTTTCTTCTTGTGTATATCCTTCAAAAGAAAAAGAATATTTTTACTCATCTGTTTGCTTATACGCTATAATATCATCAAATTTCTTCTTTCTGATAGAATTTAAAAGATAATTACCTTAAAAACAAAAATGACACAGGGCCCTAAAGTAAGACTTGAGAAGAATGAGAAAAACATTCTCATTTACATTTATGGAAGTTAAGTTCTAGGTTCCTAAACTGCTAGACACACGTACCTAGAAATCACTCCTGTTAAAGAAATTCTCTGTTCAAGTACATGCCATCAGGATGCACAAGTTCTTTACTTCCCTAATATAAATATATTCTGTATATGTCTAGGAAACCAGACATCATATGTATGCATACATGTGAAGAAAAGACATCATTGGTCACTATTTCAGTGCTCCTAAAAGTTGTTTTGATGCCTTGCATGGTGGTAGCCACCCTAGGTAGTTGTATCTTAATCATTAGGGCAGTCATTATAAATGGAAAGGGATAGGTGCAGTGTATTATCAAATCATTTAATATAACAGGACACAAATAGTTTTCAGCACAAAAAGTAGAACCCAGTTTTCCCACAACCTGGTAAGTGCCACAGAAACAAAACTAGCTACTGTATATGGAAGGCAGGCCCCCAGTTTAGGTTGTAAAGGTAAGGCCTCAAACTTAGACCTGCTGTATTTCTCTGAAGATCCAGCCCTCAGTTTACTGCGTTACTTCACACCAATGAGAAAACATAATTCCAGAAAACAGTTTAGTTCAGTAAGTGGTCTTCTCATACTATCACTTCTTAAGTGACACAGGCTGTAACAGAAGCATTGCAAGTAGTCTCTTTTGATGATTTTGGCTAATCCAAAAAATCTAGCTTCCTAGGAAGCTTAAAGAAATGCTTTTTATTGCAGGTAAAACATCGTTTAAGGACTTGCAATAGCCATTTTAATGAAATACTTCAGCGTTACCTGGAACTTGAATGACTTCCATCCTGTCGAGCAGAGCAGGTGGGATAGTTGCTGTAGTATTGGCTGTAGCTATAAAAAGGACTTGGGACAGATCAAAGGCTACATTTAAGTAGTGATCGGTGAAACTGTGGTTTTGTTCTGGATCCAAGACCTTAACAAGAGTTAACATAAAATTAATTAGAAGTAAATAAAATATAAGCATTTTGCTAAAACTCTACTTAAAAACTCTACTTAAATCTGTCAATCTCACCTCTCATTTATAAAATACACTATGAATATTACTGACAGTTCACTATACCTTAACACGGATTACTTTGAACAAGATTTCATATCACATACCAAAAAGCATTTTTTTAACCTTTTTTTTTTTTTTAAAAAAAAAACCTCCTGACAACTTTCCAAGTTTTCTAATACACAATACCAGCAATAGCTCCAACCACTGCAGACAGCCTACCATTAGACAGGCAGCTGGTTCCAAAGGCTGAAGAGGTCCCACGCAGGACCTCTCCTTCATGACACTGAGGTCACTGTGAGCAGCTTAACTCTACATCCAAGATTCTAGCTATCTTTATGACTTACACTGTTGGAAGGTAACATTTCCTTCCATTATCAGTATACTTACACGAATAGCACAACTATTAAAAAGTGTTTGCTTTTCTTCACCAAATGGACAAAATAAAATTCTCTCCACTGTTTTCCTCCAAATATGAAATTATCAATTTCTATTTTGGCTAGGTCACAAAATAGAAACCTTAAAATACACTACCACATTTAGTTCATGTTGTCAGAGACAAACATTTCTAGCCAATTTATACAGAGGTAAAGAGAAATTTGACTGCAAACATATCTGAATAAGTATTCTCAATGCAAAGTCTTTTCTTCTTATTTCTTTTTCAAAGGATTATCTTATACTAATATTGTTCATGACTGATATAATTTAATGTATTAATAACAGGCTTTCAAATTAACGTTCCATGTATTCTCTTGATATCTTGTTCGCTTTAGGAAACCCAAAGTGTGGTGCAGTATTCTAGATGCAGCCTAATGAGTGCCAAGTAAAGGGGATAATCACGTCCCTTGATTTATGGGCTATATTCCTGTTAACACAACTCTTGATGCTGTTTGCCATCTTAGCTGCTGGAGTACACTGTTGGCTCACGTTCATCTTAGTGTTAACAAGGACTCCAGCTCCTTTTCAACAGAGCTGCTCACAGCCAGCCAGTCCTCAGCTTGTATCCTTGCATAAAGTTGCTCCTCTCTGTGCTCAGGGCTTTGCACTTGTCCTTGCTGAATTTTTCAGGTTCCTGCTGGCCCGTGCTTCGAGCCTGTCTAGGTCCCTCTGGATGGCAGCCCTACCCTAAGGCCTATTGACTGGTCCTCCTTAATTTGGCATCATCTGCTAATGTGATGCAAGTGCATGCCCTCACCTCCTTGAGGTTACTGATAATAGCAACAACAGGACTGCTTCCTGTACAGCCTGTGGTACTCTGGCACTCAATATATTACAGGCATGCTGACAGAGTAGGATCTATTAACTACTGTGGTCTGAGCCTAATCACGCACGCAATCAGTTGTCACCCCAACACACTGTAACATTACAATTTAGATAGAAGGATGTTGTGGGCAAAACTGCTGGAAGTCTTGCTAATGTCAAGGTAAGTTACATTCACTGCTCTCTCTCTGTCCACAAATTCAGTAATCTCTCCATCGTAAGCAGCAGTCTGGTCAGTCAGGAATTATTTGCCCTGGTATAAACCCACAGTGATTGTTCCCATTCACTGTGCTCCCACTCATGCAACCAGAAATTGTTCTTCACTACCATTTATGTACCAACTTCTTTTTCCATCCCCTCTTAAAGCATTGCCATGCTTTTTCTTCCCACATAATGAATTATCAGTGCTACAACTGACATGAATAATTCTTGTGTAACAAATAATAGGACCGTAGCATCTCCTGAGAAATGGCACACTGCTGTCAAAATAATTTATCTGTCTATACCAGAATGAATGCACCTGTCTTAGTAACTTGAATCATAGCCAAGAACAGTGTTGATAATTCTAAAAAACTGAATTTGAACTCTTCTTAGCTAGGTAGGACAGACGCAATTCTGGATAGTCTTTTTTTTTCCCCCCCAACATACTGAAAACAAAGCAGAACTTCTCTTAAGTAGAACAATTTCTGATTTCATTTTGATGCAATGCAAAGATTTTAGATTAATATTTGGAACTGTACTGTGGCTACAGTAAAATACAAATCATACTCCCTCCTTAATGTTGAAATATTTAAACATACTGAAGCATATACCTAAATTCTACATCACTACGACTGTAACTCTGTGAGCGTTATTGTTCACTGGCTACAAGCTACTGAAAAGCTTCTTTTCTTAGTCTCTCCAGCAGACAGCTGCTATCCTTTTCTCCCTTCTTTACTGACAAAAGCACAGGCCATGAAGTTTGCTGACCAGTCAAGTGCACTGATGAATGATTCCATCAGTAGAGCTAAGAGAGCTTAGGAAGTTGCCTCTTACCTCAACTGGTCCTAAGATCTAGTCCTAAAACGCAGGGGACGCAATCACAAACAATGCATCCTAGCAGAGTATCTACAACTTTCTTCAGACAGCTGATCTATATCAAACATTAGTCTTCCATTCAAAGTGTACTCTTGAAAAACTTTCAAAACTGATTTGAACAACAAATCCTAATTCAGCTGGCCTATTTTATTTTACACTTGCAACACAGTATTTCCACAAAATTCCAGTCTATTAGCTCAAGCATTTAAAATTACATCCAAAGATGCTGAAAACCAATGTATTCTCACAGACTCAGTTTGGATTTTTTTTGTTACAGTAAGTGTTATATTTACATTTATCTCTTTCTTCTGGTAGCCTGTAACTAGAAATTCTTAAAACTTCTACAAAGTGCTGGACTGCTCATTAGAACATTAAGCTATATATAAAATAGTGATGCTGCTGTACTCATGTACAAATAATGCTAGCCGATAAAAGTAAAACAAGCTGAACATATGTGATATTTCACATATGGGCTTTAGTTTCTATAGACTAATAATTCTTTGTAACAATAACCATTTCTTAGAGTAAGACGTAAAACAGGACCATTCCCGCACAATTAGAACATATTTTCCAAACCAAACAGAACTGTTCTTTAGCTAGGTATCTGTGCCAAAGTTCAAGTTCAAAAGTTCTCAGATACTCAACGAATAGAAAAATATTAAGTACAAAAAGAACATTCAGTGAACAAAACATCTTGATTAATTTATGGTTGACAGCTCACATACATACAAAGGCTTCTCTGTATCAGCATTTTATTACCACAAAATCTAGAAGTTCCATGAACATTTAATTGCCTGGCTATGTTCCTGGTCTAATTTCCTGCATACAAATACTCACTATCAAGTACTTGAATTCATTTCTATTTTCTTCTGTTTTAAACTGAGGTCACCTAAATTTAGACTAAAGCATTCCCTTGTTGATGAACAGTAACCGGGGATAAGACGACATTCAGCTTTGCTTAAGCAACAGCTCTGCAGTAGCACTAGAACTCAACTCATACTCAGTAATTATGAAACACTGAGCTTTGCTTCCAAGCTCACAGAGTATGGCAGTTTCCCTCTTGAATATACCCTGCTGTAGACAGTCAGCGTCTAACACACCTGCACAGTAAGGATGAAAGGACATACCACTTATATGTAATGACAGCACTTAGCAAAAAGAAACAGAAATCTGAAAAACAAGAGTGTCATCTAGGCGATCGCTTACTGCTGTTAGCTTTCCTACACAATAGTTATCTTTGTGCATTCCAGACACACTTTCCAACAATGTAAACCACAAAAAGCAGACGAAAATTAAGCTGTTACGTTCAAGCATGAGTTCTCCATTTGAAGAGGTAAGCACCTGCTTCAGGATGTTTAGACAGCAGTAGGGATGTCAATGGTTTATACAGATCTCACATGGGAGCAGCCCAGACATGGTTAATAGAGCAATTACTTCTCCATATGCAACCTTTGGTCCATTAGCAATAACCCACATAAAGACTGCAGCCCAAGCAGACAGTTGGAAGCTAACCTGATGAACCTTGGCTACAATAATTCACAGCAGAAGATGAGTTGCGTATCACTAAGAAAAAGGCTCTAAAATGCTGAAAACACTGTACTCCCAAAGCAGTAAAAAAAATAATCAAAAATTCAAATGCAAATAATTCAAAACCAAATCCGTTTAATTTGCTTTCACATGTTTGACATGTCAGGAAAAGGACAGAAATGATCATTTATCTGCTGCAGGACAGAGAAGGAAAAATACATTTAAAAAAAAACAAAACAAAGTTTGAATAAAATTAACAATGTTAACAGATTAATGTTAATGTTCAAGACTCATAACCAGAACACTTCAAAAAACCAAATTATTCTCTTCTCCAGGAAATGCCAAATCACTGCTTCATTAGCAACGGACTGCCCAGCAATCCACAGTCCGCTAGCTAAAGGAATTTGATTTTCAGGTATAATTTTTTCCATGCGTTGACTAGGGTAAGGTCAGTTTAGTTTAACATCTAAAGGAGAAATGACAAAATAAATAGCAGCAAATGCAGAAACAGATCACACTGCAATTAACAGCAAAAATTAAATAAAATCTTGTAAGATAAAAATATAAAGAAAATGTATTTAAATATTTGCTAGACTCCCTTCTTATTTTCTTTGCAGTCTAGGAATGTATACCACGCACTTGAGAAACACACAGATAAAGAACCGTAACTGCCATTTTTAAAAGCTAAAAAAGTGAAGCCACGGAATTTTCTAGCGCATTTAATTTACTGCTAGTACATGTTAACAAACCAAGCTCAAAACACTGCTCTCAAACCTAACCTGTTCAAATACTGACTTTAAAAGAACCAACTGGCTTTGCCAAAATAGTACTTCTATACTACCCAGCAGGAGGAGAACAATGACATCTGTAGAATGTCAAATGATGTTTTATTTGTAGAAAGTCACAGATGAGCATATGACTCCTAAATGTTACTGCAAGTAACATTTTCCATACTCAAAGCACACAGAAGTTTTAGACACTGCAACAATAAATCAGTATAATGAACTTCTAAACATACACAATACCAAAACCATTAAGTGCACTAGTGCTATGTCTGCTCTGGAAAGCTGTAAGTGTTTCAGTTTAGCCACTCTTGCTATGCTGCTACCCTCCTCAGCCCTTCCCTTCCTCTTCAGCAGTGCTAGGACAGTAAGACGGGAACAATCTTCAGCACTATTATACCAAGGAAGGGCAAGGCTCTTCTTTCTCTCTTCCCCCTATTCAAAGAGGTACTCCTCCTCTTCTACCAATCTACTAGAGCAGAACTGCTCAATATACAAGTCATTGGGAGAAGGAAGCATACTGTGATATTCTCGTGTTTCATCCTCCAGAGCAACTGAAGGGAGGAAGAAGATTTGAGCAACTCATTACATCCGTATACTGCAGACCTCTCTGGTGCACAAAGCCTGCAAGGCATAGCCCTCAATTAATCTCCATCATGATTCCACATGACTCAAGTTTTAGCCTCCTGAAATTCCAATAAACCTAATTAATAACACCTCAATAGCTAATCAATTTACAAAATATTGCCAGAGTATCTCCTTCACCTAAGTCCTTACTTTAAACTCCTGATTTTACTTTAAGAAAGTCTTCTTTAACACCTCTAAACTCTCTGTGATAAAACTATACCACGCACTTCAAAATTAGAGTCATTTGCATCTTGGTCTGAGCCCCACAATTTAAGAAAATGTACACTCCCTGGAAAAATTAATAGCTGACTCTTACAGAAAACAAAGACACTCATTACAACAAAATCAGTCAAGGAGTGGTAAACTATGACTTAAATGAATAACTCTGGTTTAGGAATAACAACATTAATTCAATATGCTGCTAACAGAACATGAAGAAGGCCATACAACATGCAAGCTAAGGTGCTTAGCTCCAGTACAAGTTTGTACCACTAAAAGCTTCAGAAATGTATTAAAATTGTTTGAAGAAAGAAAGGGAAAACTTGAAAGAGTCCAGCTGTCTTCTGGCTAGTATACAGTTCTTTCTTAGCGGTAGCAGCATTTGGTTAATAAAAGTCAACGTCTTAAAAATCCCTCAATTTAAGAGCTGAACAGTCTTAAAATACACAAAGACTTCGCACTACATACATCTTTGTACTGAAGTACAGATTACTTAATAAAAGCATCTTTCTTAGACTGTATGAAAGCATTCGAGTTGTACACAAGAAATTGAGAGAAACTGAAAATCTTCAAAACACAGTAGCTGGTATTTGAACAACGAAGCTGACACAGTCGTGCGCTTTTTCCTTGGGTGGTTCTTACTTTCAAGGTATGGTATTTTAATTCTTTTTAGTTACAAATGAAAAAATGCTAGTAATTTGATATCTCTCACCTCTAGTAAGGCTGCTGCAGGATCTCCCTGCAAGCTCTTCCCCAGTTTATCAACCTCATCTAAAAGGAACACGGGATTATTAACCCCAACAGTCTTCAGGCCGTTGATGATCCTGCCAGGCATGCTGCCAACGTAGGTGCGTCTGTGAGAAATAAATACATGATGGGAAAAACGTGGCTCAGATGCATGAAAAAGGAGTAGAAGCATTCAAAAGACAACCGCAAAGGAAAATACAAGAATAAGCAGTCCACTATTCCTCCACTTTTGAACAACTTTCTGGAACTAGTAGATAAAAAGTACAGAATATGCACCTAAACTAATGCAAGCAATTGTATCAGCAGATGTAAATTCAAGTTCCGTGGTGCGCTAGTTGGTCTGGGAAGATAAACTACATATGCACCTAAGTATATGGAAACTTAATGGCTTACAGGCATTTTGCATGAATCAGTACAAGCATCTTTGTATTGTATGAACAAGCAGAAGCAGATTTGGGAACCTTATCGATACGAACATTTTAATAATAAATAATAATAATGGCTTTTTGTCACCACAATAGAGCTCACACAAGCATTTTACAAGTTAGGTTAAAATTCCAAATATGTTGAAACATGATGAAACGTGAACTGGAACAGTACAATGGAACAAAAAGGTATCTGAACTATTCAGCAAAGCCAGTAAAGCTTCTCAATGCATAGAGGAATCCCATTTTACATCTGTATAGATACATTCTTTGCTGCATTTATCACAGCCTCTTCTGCTTGTGCCTAACTAAACAAAATACAGTAGTTAATAGTATAAAATGCTGGTCACTCAGAAGAAGGAGATACATAAAGTGCTGAATTACATGAAGTGCTGAACTACAAGTGCCTATCTCACGACCCTCCCAAAGCATACGCAGAACAGGCCAGCTTTGTCCTACGATCTGCTTTCATACAGTCTAAAACAAGCAGGATGACAGGTAATATTTAGCTACTGATGGAAAAAAAATTGAAGTTACCATATTTAATTGTGGATCTGAGCAAAGATAAAGGTTGGTGAGATCTTTCAAACAGCCAGAAATGCAACAGAATTTTAGCTTGCCTATTACCACCTTCATGAGACAGCTGCTAGAGACTGGAGCAGCCAGCATGCACTAGTTAGTCACCTCACTGCTTTTGTGCAGAGCCTCATTCCACAGTGAATGAGTACGCTCCTATCCACTGAGAAGTACACTACATAACATTTATTACCACCCCAGAATCTGCACGGGGGAGCTATTATACTAGCATGTCACTTCATTCTCCATCTGCATACAGTCAACCTTGCCAAAAGCATGAAAGGATCCTATAAAATGCTATCAAAAAATTATGAGACAGAAGCAGAATTGAAGTTCATAAAGTGAATCATTTTGCAGTTCGATCAAACTAATCATTGCAACAATTTTCTGTTTTTTATACAAGGTGCTTACTACACTAGTAAATAATTTTATATGCTACACAGACAATGTTTAATAGAAAGGTGAGCTATGAATTTTAGGATAAAAAACGCCTAGGTATAAATTTACTCTTCCCATGTGTAACAGTCTAAGCCTTCAATACGTTGTCATTTATTAGAGATGAACCAGTATCTATTATATACTACGAATCAGACTCAAGATCTCCAAAGTGAATAAAGAATGCTAACGTCACGTGTGGGGTGACAACAAACAATAACCTAGTATTTCACATTAAAAATACAAATCTAGATAAACCTGTTTTTATTCCCATCTGGTTATTATGGAACACGTCTCAATAAAAGAGTCCTCTGTAAGACAGACTCTGCAGAAATTTATGTATAAAACAACTATAACATACTAAAATTACAAGCAGATACAGCCATTTATCTGTCTAGACATTAACCTTTGCCTCGTAACTTGTGAAACTGAATACCGCTGTTTGTGAACAGAAGCCTCTGTCTGTAAGGATGTTTAGTCACTATTTCCATTCTTTTAGCTACAGCTAAAAGGAAGAAAATCAGCATTCTAATCTTAGCATTTTGATATTAATGCGGCTTTGCTCATAATTTTGACACACAGTTTCTCTCCATGCATTCAGCCTACAAAGAGAAATCAGTTGCTCTCTATTTGCAACAGGAAGTTCTGATCAATCTTGCTAGCACTCTCCTACGTAGTGACAAAAAACACCTTAACAGATCATGCCAGATAAGTTCTGTAGTTCAGTAAACTTTATATCAGTGAAAAGTTGCCCTTTAATAACACCAGGGTTGTACAGCCTGTAATTGGGAGGTACATATCAAAGGAAAGGCAGCTGGGAAACCTAACAGATCTCCCACTGTAAACTGGGAATGTTTATGAATGAGAACCCCTAAAGCAGTACTAGTATTACTGCTAAAAACATGACCTAATTTCTTCATATTTTTCTAAAGACAAAACGTTTTAAGTTGTTTTTAACTACAGTGGCTTTCAGTCACAAGCTTAGGAACTGTGAAAGTTAACACCACCACAGAAACTATTTATGAACTTACTTGCATCAGGTCACAGCTTTTTTTTTTTTGCAAGGACAAAGGTTGCATCTAGTTTACATGTGTATCTATAGTCTGTAGTCGTGTAACGAAGTTACTTTGCACAGCTGAAACCCAGGTTTGCTTTTCTCTAGTACAAGGAGGCCTGTGCCATGGACTGTGCAATCACACCTTTTTATGCACAGATGCACCTGAGCAAATATTCAGCACAGGACTAAGCCAGAAGTAAACTATCCAAACCTCTGGAAACTGAAAAGTGCTGATATAAAACAAGAGTGCCTCACACAGAGGTGAGAGAAGGAAAAAACAATCTCACTAGCACCATTATAAATAGTGCAATGACATCTTTCCTTTTTAAAAATAGAAAACTGCTCACATGCAATAGAGAAGATCATACAGTTCTTGAATAAAACAACGTATCAGCACTGAGAAGATCTTAAACTCAGTGAAATTTTTTGATAAAAACAAATACTTCAGAGTGTTATCTTCTGCTTTATATAAAAACAAGTTACTAGTAAGAATGGAAGAGCAAGCATTTACATATGGTATAAGTGAGTGGTAAGTGCTAACAACAGCTGGGACATGTCTGATAAAGCAGTGCTGTTTTTGTACCAAGATGATGACTTCATTCCGAGAATGCGGACCAGTAATATCTTTACCCAGTCAAAAAAGGACACACAGAAACCCCAGCTGCAGCTACACGATCCACGCTTAAATGGAAAAAACTGGGTGCTTGCAGACTGCCCAAGCTGCACTTCTCCCACAGCAGCACGTACCGAAACATCACTGGCCTCCACGCTGCAACGCCAGATATTTTGTTTTGCTTGCTAAATCTATCAGTACGCTCCTTTCACCTGCAACAGTTACACACTGCCAAAGTGAATGCTATTTCAGGTAATACCTGCCAGCAAGTGAAAACAATCCACAATTTCTTTTTCAATGTTTTAGTACATTTTGTAAATGTACATTTGTAGGTGCATATACTATCATTTTTCTGCAATGTTAATAGAACGTTTAACTTAAGCCTTAGAGCCTAAAAAGGAGCTTTAAGGAAAAAAAAGGAGGGCTTTTAAACATGCAGTATTAGGAAATAAGCCCACTTAAAAGTCAAGCTGAGAAAAAGAGCTTATGTCTTCTTCACTTTTCGACTGCTTCTGTAATTCCTTTCTGTGACTGCCACTGGAAGCATAATATGGATTCACTTGACTGAGATTAACTTGGAGGATCTATTCATGCAAAACAACATTATGGAGGGAAGATTACAGGAAAGCTGTAGTTCTAACTTGATAAAATCTGAGAAGCAGAAACAGAAAACAAAAAAACAGAAACACAGAAAAAAGTCTGTATTCAACTGCTAGATCTACTTAACACTAAACATGCAAAAGCAGTTGGTTACAAGGGATTCTTACTAATAACCACAAAGTTTTAGTCTTCAGCTACGTGGCAGAAGAGTAACCACATAGAACTCTTGTTAATTCTAGATGGTATTTTTCTTTTCCTGTCTTGTCAAATACTTTCTAATTTTAAGTATTTTTTTAATAACAAAGACTAATTTCTAACATGCAAAAATACTATAATGGAAGCCACAAGCACCTGAATTTCTAAGTTTTTAAAGTCATTACCACATGACTGCAGCTCTCCATAACAGGAATAAGCAGAAGATACAAAGCCAAAAATAAAAAAATAATAATTAAAAAAAATGGTAAGAAATTACTGGCAATTGAATAACAGTTGATGACAGTTCTACTTTCTTTCCATAACGTCTGCTTCACATACATGGTCTCCCTTTTAGAAAGGCTCAAGTTTTAGTCACCCCTGGACAAAGTTCCTTAATGTCTGTAAACGCTTAGTATTCAACAACCCCTAGTGGTTCCAATATCAAACAGCAACTTGTAGCAGCTGCATTATGTTTGTTTTTAGGATTCACACCATAAATAATTTGAAACATCAGAATTCTTACTTAGTAAACAGTGACAGTTCATGACTTACAAGGAATAAAACCCTGTGAAGAAGGACAGTTCTGCTTCTTCTTGCATTAATGTCTAAGTAAATTGGCAAAAAGGCCAGATATTACGAAGGTTTACAAAACCATCAACCACACAGAGTGCTGCATTACACAAAAAACTGATATACTTAATCAAACATATGTACAACCTTACTCAATATTTAGCCCCCAGAGGCTCCTGGGTATGTTGATCAAACCTACTCTAAGAAAACCTTACAAATGATCATTCATGCCACAAACTCTAGGCGTAGCTGGGTGTGTCGAGTACAGCATTACTGTTTCAGTGTTTCTTCTCCCATGTTCTGCTCTAAAAATTGATCAATAGTATATCAACAGTGTCAGCTCTACATTCCTAGAAGCTCATGCACAAGAGTTTCATGTGCTAAGTCGTCTGCATTCCTTCTAGTCGAGACTGAATTTCCAGTACTCTAATATATTCACACACAGATCTAGTTTACTCACTGAAAAATCGGATACCACAAAAAGAATTTTTGTTAGGTATTTAAGTTTTCATTAAAATTAATAACGAAGTGGTAAGAATTTCAAGGTACATTTTATGTCATGAAAACAAAAAGAAGCTACAGAGTAATTGGAACTGGAACAACACTGACAGTGTATTCTGATAGTTGAGGACAGCAGCGCAGCCACTGGGCAAAATTAACTGCTTACACAGCATCAAAGAACTAATAGTTTTAATTTGCAATAATTTACCAGCTGTTGTAAGGAGAAATCACATGGTTTTACAGATCATTAGAGTAAGCATTAAACATACTTAATGGAATCCAAAAATGCTGCACTGAAGTTTAGCAGTTACTTACCTACGTAATCTATTCATTATTCTTCCAGCAGGGTATGGGAAACTGGCTGATTTAAACAAACCATTTAGAAGACAGAGAAGCAGATGGGTAAAGAGATGCAAACAAAAAAATAAGCCCTAAGGAAAGCTACCTAAAAACTTGCCTTTGAACTCTTTCAGCTTAAGCGTTCCTGAATAAACTTCCTTTAGAAATGGAAAAATAGCATACTAACAAGGTTGAAATACTCACAGTAACACAGTTGCTATTCTCCAGCAACTTTTAAGGATCACTCTCACAGTTTTTACTCTGGATTTAATACCAAACATGGTTATAAAGTAACGTGTTGTTGGTCATACACTATTTGATATAACTAAATCTTTGCACTCCTCTTAGAACTTGAAAATTTCAATCACAGTGCTAAAATAACTGAAGATTAAATAACTTAGAAATATAAAGGCAGTTTTAATTATCCTGAGCATATGTCTTAAGCAGCACATTTGTGAAGTTCACGGGTCGTGGATCTTGCCGCAGTTCTAGATCCAAGTATGATTACTCCATTCTTCACTTAGAATAAAAAGGCAGCAGAAAAGAATAAAGACCAAGTCTCAACAGTGAATGTGCACTCTCATTATTAAAATTCTCTTCTGAATAATACCACTGAATACCAAAGAAAATCGGTGAGTGATAACAGTATTTGAAATAGGTAAAATTTCTCTGCATCAGCTAAACAATGAAAATAATCAGTATGTTCTGCAATAAAACAGTAAATTACATGTAGTAAAAGAAGAAATACTTACCTATGGCCTCGGATATCAGACTGATCACAGACACCTCCTAAAGCAATTCTGTGGAATTCTCGACCCAAAGTCTTTGCAATTGATCTTCCAACACTGGTTTTGCCAACTCCCGGGGGTCCCACAAAACAAAGAATGGGTCCCTTGAGGTTGTTTTTAAGCTGTCTGACAGCTAAGTACTCCAAAACTCTCTTCTTCAACTTCTCCATAGCATAATGATCGTTATCCAGAAGAATTCGAGCTGCACGAATTTCAAGGCGATCTATCAATCATTAACAACAGAGAGGATATCAGCACATTTACCTTTAAAAATGGAAACAATTCTACTGTGTAACAGAAATAAATACATTCCCGTACATGTTCATCAATATAATTCATCCAATACATATATATTCCACGCAATGTTTTACTAAAATAATTAAAAGTCTCATTTCTTTAATAAAAAAAAGTAAACATAAGGTAGACAGATCATTCTAAGGATAAGAGAAATAACAACAAAAATCAAAACACCCTTTCATAGTGTCACAGATTTAAAATCTGGTTCAAATTAACTTAATATCTGTCCTGGAACAGCAACTGAACAACATGCAAATTTTTCAGCATTTTCCATCTCACAGAACTAAGTCTTGAAGCCATAAGGACTTATCAAAAAATAAATTCAGCCCTGTGTCCTCACCATCTATTTATGCCATAGTCTGTTACTACCTGACAAGGCTCGAATGGCAGGCTTTGCTAGTTATATATTCATACAGTGCAAAGTCACTTGAAAATATCCATGTGATACTAGGACTGGAAAAGTTTGGTTTTTACAATTGCCGTAATTTGAGATACATTGTCATGCATAATAAAAGGGCTTTAACCAGTGCTTTAGACAGAGCAGCAATTTTTCGCACAAACAGCTGTCTCTGCTCTATAATGTAAAGAGAAGGCAGAAAGCAATGAAGTCTATCAACTCAGCACAAATCTACCCTTCAACGTCTATGCACTGCAGATGTAAACCATACATACTAGTAACTGTGCATGTTTCATTTATGGACAGCTGTTATTAAATTCCCATCATCAACCATGTAATTCTTTGTAATGAACCAATGAACAAAAGATTAATTAATAATAATAATGTCCAGGTCTTTTAAATTGTGTTTCCCATTTTTCCATTCGTGTATGTTTTTATTCTCTGTACCCATGATGTCACAGGCAACACTCATGTGAATGCAAACAGAAATTTTACAACTTTGTTTCAAGGAAAAAAACTTCCAATCACATGTGACTTTGCATATTTCTGCAAGATTGAAGAGCAATTTCCTGCGAGAGGACATGAGAGTCAACAAACACTTTACTCTCTCTGTGGTTTTTTGAGAAATAACTGACACTTGTAGGCAGAGCTTTTTACCATTCAGTCATTAAAGAAAATATTTGTAAGTAGATTTGTGAACACGCTAGGCTCTAGTTCAAACAGGTCAACATTTGTCACCATGAGCACTAAGAAGGCAAAAGACAGACAGATGTTTCTGCTGGTGTGCATATTCTTTAAAAAACAAATTGTTTTAAATGGCATTCAAAAGCTTCATTCTTCAGTAGCTGCTAAAACAAAATAAAAGTCCTTTACCCTAGAAGAACACTTCTGGAAAGTATTTCTGCCCAATGAATCTATTCGTGTTGGTCTACACTTACCTCGATCTCCATTTTTGCATCTCATTCCTGTATTACTAATATCAATTTCTGCTGAAAGTTTTTGAAAACAATGGTAAAAAGCTGAGATGATACTTCTTTCTTTCTATTGTACCTGAAGTTTTAACTATGAAAACTAACTACAACTTTGCTTTTTCATCCTCTTGTTCTTTAACAAACTTGATCAACGTAAGATATACCAGAACCTTCTTCAGGAAGATTTATACTACATAAATGTAAAAAAGCCTTTTTGTTTGACATAGAGAATATTAAGTAATAAGTAATTAGCAGCAATTTTCTTTGGTATTTTTAACAGAAGAATACCTCTACCTGATGTGAAAAAACCTCACCTGAACAGCTTTCCAGTGTGATGACTCTACATTCTGTTTCTCCAAATGCACATCACAAACAGAACTACTAAATACTGTCATCCAGAACAGCCTCTGAAGCACAGAGACATCTCAATCACTACTGCTGAATATGCTATGTATGTGTTTGCAGTGAGACACAGAAAACAAACAAAGTCCCAAGAGAAAATAATCAGACTGGGATTATTAAAATATTCAGTTTGAGACTAACAAAAAAAAGGGAAAACAATTCCAGTGTTTCATAACAGTGAGAAAAAATCTAAGAAAAGAAACCCAGCATTCTGAGAAGCATAGTATGGATTTGTTTACTACTGTTTCACTGTATTGCCATGGTAATGTAATACAATTTAATTAGTCCTACTTGAAATGCAGTTAGCAAAAATTAAAAAAAGCTGTAAATACGCAGAGGTCTTGGCTTCCATAAAGACTAGCTAATACAATATAACCTCTTCGAAAACATACTCTACTGCACTGTGACGTAATCATGTTCCTCTTTTTAGAATAATAAGGTATGCAATAGCACAGATTGCAAGTAATAACATTTTCATTTTCTTGTGTAAATATTACTTGTTTAATTCACATTTTGGGGTGTACAACTGAGCTGCATGGGCTATTCAGTATACAGATCTTTATTTAAACACAGTAAACTAAAAGACTTCAGTCCCATTAATAGCATTTTACTATGAGACAATGAAAAAAAATTTGGAAGAGAGACTAAGTACATTCTTATGTCTTCACATCATAGCTACTTGTCCTAAAATATCTGTGCAAGAGACAATCAACAATAATATAAGGGTTTACCTTTTGTACTCTTGTTCCACGGCAATTCTACCATCAGTTCCAAATAATTTCTTGTCAAAGCATATTCTGGCATTGACTGAGGCATCTTCTTTAATCTGGAAGTACATGCATAGACCTCAAGAGGCTAATAACTGCAAACTAAGATGCTCTCCTGCACTAAAAGATATTTAGCAAACCCTTTTACTTCTCAACATCTGTAGTACGAAAAAAGTCATTATTACATCAATTACAAGATTTGCCTTTGCATAATGATAGCTAATTTGTATGATATTTGCAGATAAGAAAAAAACATACGCTGCATACAAAATGCATGTGCCACAATATACATATGTGCACATATATGTACATATGTATATGCACACACATTATCACTGAAAAGGTTGTTAATGACAATACCAGTTATATGCTCACCAAGACAGAGAAAGGAAAAAATCAATAGGCAGATAGCTTTGCTCATTAATTATTAACAACTGTGGTGTTATTTGCCCCCCTCCTATTCTTCTGAGGTATTCACTTCATAGCAGAGATTCAGAGCTTACAGCTTAATGCTATATTAATTCATAAGCCACATGCAGAAGACTTCTTAATTGTCATCCTCCCTGATGTTCCAAAATGACAAAATGAGGAAATTTATAAGCAAAATAGCAGCACATTACTAAAATTCTAAAAATTATTTCCAAAACGCAACCAACACAAATGTATCATTAAGTAAAAGGTTTGTTTTAAAGAATAAATTTAGAAAAGAAACCACCATTTCTGATTTTCCTACCTCTTTATTTCCTTAAGACAAACTTTAAGAGCTTGTTCTGACATACTGGAAGTTCTAATCTTTTTTTCGAGCATGACAACATCATCATGATCTTCCTCCTCTTCCTCATCTTCTGTGGCGCTTGGAATATGATTGATTCTCCTATTAGGACGAATAGCTACAACCTATGAAATGAGTAACAGTCAGAGAGTAGCACCAGTTTTTGTTTTTTTAAATAAGGTGAGTACTTTGACTTTTAATGGAAACCATAAGAAAAACATGCAAGGATTTGGGAGAGACTACTTAACAGAATAAGTCAGAAAATTTTAATCCAATAAATAAAAGTTAAACAAAGTGCTATCAGCACTACTTTAAAAAGTTACAGTTTTTATTTTACTGTACATATTTGCTAAGTTCATTTGTCATCTACCCTAATCACATAGGTAACAGAAAGCAAGAACAAAACTGAAGAAGTTATTTTGATATTCTGAAAAGCTGGCATTGCAGCCCATCTTATTAGGCCAGATAAGTGTAATATTTACAGGTAAGTCATCTCTCTTACTCTTTTTCATTTCTCAATTACTTCTTGTTTACTAAACTGTACATGCATAATTAGATGCAGCAAAAGCGTGGCCTGCCACGGTTTAGCAAACTACATTTCACAACACACATCGTTTATCCGTATTTCAAAAGCTGTGATTCACCTTTAGTGCCATTAATAAATTGCACACCTTTCACTGCAGCACGCATGTATCATGAAGTTAACTGGTTATCAAACGACTCTTTAACAGAACCTGAGCGTTTATTCGAAGTCAGAAAGTGCTCAGATGAAATAAATGACGCCCAGGCAGCTTTAAAAAAATGTTTTCTTTTTCTGAGTAGACGAAGTTGCCAGCTGGGTGTTCTCCGTTGATATGGGCTGAGCACTAAATATTATGGCCACAGGTTAAAACCTTGCATAGATTACAATTACACACCTTCATTAGAGTGTTCTAAAGTGCTTCATTATACTTATGTACGATGTTTAAGAATCCCAGATTTAAAGGTCCGTACCCTTTTATCATCATCCTGTTTGGGCTTTCTTGTTTTCTGAAGAAGCTTCAGTCCTTCAATTTGTCTAACAAGCAATGGTATAGTCATCTTGAACCTTTCCTCCAGCCTAACAGCATCTAGAATCTAAGAGCAAGGAGTTATGAGAAGCCAACAAATTCCAACTAATAGATCACCACTGAAGAGAAGAGGAACACACAGGAAGTCGCTGCAGTCTTTTGATCACAGTTATCAGTTAAAAGGTTTAGGAACAAAGGAGATAGCAAGAAAATAAAAGAATACAGCATACAAAATCTAGCCTCAAGGTCTGGACAGCAAAGCAATCCTGAAGAACCAAAAAATATATAATTTTTTATCCTTTATCCTGTTTTTGAAGCGTCTTATTATTTTAGTTACATTTTATGTGGAAAACATCTACCAGAAGTTTACTTCTCAACTATTGAGTCTCAGAAAAGAGATCTCTCTAAGAGAACACCACCAGAAAAAAAATCACCTTATGCCGTAAGGCATGTTTTCCTTGCTGCCTTTTAAAATAAAAAAAGGTATTTTATGCATTATTTCATTTTCATGGATGTTTAAGTTGATGTGTGGAAGCAAGCAAAATTTGGCTCTCTACATTTCCACAGCTTCTACTGCCTGCTCTCTTCTTAATCACTTGAACAAAAAATGGACATGGTATATTTAGTGTCTTTCTCCAGCAAGAAGTTGTGCTACAGCATTTATTTCTAGCTGTTGTTCCTTTACTTTTGTTGCTGCTAGTGCCAAGCACTCAACCTTGAACTGAAACCGTAACTTAAATTCTTTCCAAGAACAAAACAACTCACAAAAACAGAAATGTAAAAAGTCTAGTAATTTTCACACGTAAGCACTATCTTTGCGTAAGATGAAAAATTGGTGTCTCAATTAAAAAAAAAAAATCTTTTTAAATGATCAAAAAAATACTGCTTCTAAAGTTGTTAGTATTAAGAAATATATAGCGATATGTCCGCTTTGTTAAATAAGCGAGATTCAACAAAATTTGAAGCAAGATTTATCATCTTTACCATGGCAATGGGAAATGCCCTCTACTTTGCTCTTGTGAGACCCCACCTGGAATACTGCATCCAGTTCTGGGGCCCCCAGAACAAGAAGGACATGGAGCTGTTGGAGTGGGCCCAAAGGAGGGGGGCCATGAAGATGATCAGAGGGCTGGAGCAGCTCCCCTGCGAGGACAGGCTGAGAGGGATGGGGCTCTTCAGCTTGGAGAAGAGAAGGCTGTGAGGAGACCTTACAGCAGCTTTCCAGTACCTGAAGGGGGCCTACAGGAAAGCTGGGGAGGGACTTTTGACAAGGGCAGGTAACAACAGAATGAGGGGAAGAGGCTTTAAACTGGAAGAGAGTAGATTTAGACTAGATATCAGGAAGAAATTCTTTACTGTGAGGGTCATGTGAGACACTGGAACAGGTTGCCCAGAGAAGCTGTGGTTGCCCTCACCCTGGAGGTGTTCAAAGCCAGGCTGGACGGGGCCTTGAGCAACATGGTCTAGTGAGAGGTGTTCCTACATACAGCAGGGGTGCTGGAACTAGATGACCTTGAAGGTCCCTTCCATCCCAAACCATTCTATGATTCTAAATCCAGGTTGTATCTCTTGTTGTTCAATTAAATGAACAGTTTCCAACACTACCTACACTCATCTAGCTTTTAAGTGAATTCTGATGTAAGGATATATAGAAAGATATATTAAGCAACAGCATAAAACTTTCTAAAAAGTATTTCTGCTTGACCATAACAGAAATACTTTCTAGCACAACATTATCACCATGTATCAAAACTATCCTAAAAGTGATTATACCTATAGGAAAGTAGCAAACACTTCACCTTAAAGAAGTTTAAGGACATAATACCTGAAGCTTCTCTTGGTTGGATGTACGGATGATTGAAGTCAGTATATCTGGCAAAGCTTCTCTAGGCAGATTGTCCAGAAGACGTCTCAGCTTCGCAACTGCAGGAACAGACATATCCAGCATCTCAACCAACTGTAAGGAACACACAGTGGACAACATTCATAGTTGTTGGACATTTCTTTTTTAAATTATTTAAGCAAGTATCTGACTTCAAAAGTATTGCATCTTTAAGTATGAAACGGGCATAAATGCTTTGCCAAAAACATTCCGAAAAAAAACTATTTGTACATAGAAGAGGAACAGGCAACCAAGACTCTGGGCTTTATACTTGATCAAGAGGTTCGTAATTATTACCGTTGTTTCTAGTACTTTTTTCAATTTCTACATCTCCTATTACCTCTCAAACACCCTGATTAAAAATCATCCCAGTTACCTTCTTCTATACCTCCTTTAAACACTAATTTATTATACCTAAGAACATGTGTTTATACTAAGATTCTATACAGGTATGCTTTTTTCCCCTTCAATAATATATACAGATACTTTAAAAATCCATTGTATGTATCATGAATTCTAGAAAAAACACTTTCTCAAAAGTGATATATAAAGTTGTTGTTTTTTGGGGGTTTTATTTTATTTTATTTTTTTTTACTAAAATGTAGTTATGGTACCAGTATATATGAACTAGCACTAAGTTGTTGTACCACTAACATATACAGTTAGACTCATCCTGAAATGAACTGCATAGAGACTTTCAAACTCAACACAGAAATCTCAAGCTGTACCAAAGACAACACTTTTCTAGCAGAACTGAAATCCTACTTTCACTAAAAAAATGTAAGAGGCACAAAGAGAGAAGAGCAAACAGGGGAAAAAAAAAATAGGAAAAAAAAAGCAACAAAATACATGTGTCAATACATCGATTTAGAATAAACAGGATTAAACCCATTACCTGTACAGCGTATTTGTAGAATTGTTCCGACAACTCTCCGAGTTCCTCCTCGGACTTCTGCTGATTTGTAAACTGCTCGAGTCGATCCAGCTGCTCAACTTCCGCAACAGGGTACGGCTTCTCCTTCAGCAGCTGCAGAATCTGGAACCGGCAGAGGCCTGTAACCAGCAACGTATAGTGTGGCTTGGGCCAGTTGCTACCAACCACCTGAACTGCCAAAGCGGCGGTGCCAATCCTAAAAACAGATCAAGTCTTCGTATTATTTGTCACCTTCCACAGAACATTCCACGTGCCCCCCATATGAAGCTACTGAGCTACAGAACCTCGCAGTTCATCATTGTTCCTCATCAGCAATGATAACCACATTAGAGGATTTCCTTTATGACAGAGACCGACAAAACCACACCTTGAAACTAAACAAAGAACAAGCCAACGCATCCTACCTAGAGAGATATAACTTTTTCATAAATTAGTAGGTCTTGCAACAGAACAGGACCACGCTCATATCTGCTTGAACTGTACACGTTAGAAAACTGAGTCCTTACAATTTACAGTTTTCCAGCAAAACTACCTGTCTCATACAGAACGAACGTTTTAGATGACATTTATCTGACCAAACTGCCTGTTTAAGCAGAATTAAAACAAACTGCAAAACCACTGATGGAATTAAGTTTTGCAAGGAATGCAGCACGTTAACTCCGTTACAGTGGAGCTGACCCCTCATAAATACAATTACCTTTCATCTCACGTGAACTGCGTCTTCTACACTACTTTTATTAAACCAGCTAACTAACTGTTTGTCACTCATAAGCGGTACAGCCCTAATAACCCCGAACTGCTTTCTCGGATCGCGTTTCTCTCCCAGCCCGCTCCCTTTCTCGGCCTCCTCCAGCGGCAGACCCGCGCGGCGCCGCCCCCGAGCTCCCCCGGCCGGGAGCAAAGCTCCGCTCCCCGCAGCGCGGCCCCGGCCCAGCGCTGTGGAGGCAGCGACGCGGCCCCGCCGGGGACAGCGCGGCTGAGGGGCCACGAAGGCAGGGCGCGGCGGCGGCACCTGTGCAGCGAGGGCAGGTCGTCGCAGTCGGACGTGGGGTCGCTGGTGTTGGGGATGACGCCGATGATGGTGCTGCGCAGCGAGGTGCCCTTCAGCAGCCGGCTGCGCACCAGCTGCATGTTGCGCGGCGAGTCCACGCTCGTCCGCATGGTCGAGCCGGGCAGCAGGACGCCCTCGTGGGTGAGCAGCAGCGGTAGGCGGCTCGGGATCTGGATGGCGCTGCCCGCCGCCATGGCCGTCTCTCCGCTCCGCAGAGCCCCGCCCCGCTACGGGCGCCCGGCAGGGACAGGCTCAGGCTCAGACCGGGCGCGGAGCGCGCCGCCCGCCGCCACAGAACGCGCGGGGTCCCGCCGCCCCCAGCGGGGCTCTGCCGGGCACGGCGCCCACGGCCCCTACCCCTGTGTTTAAACTCCCGGGGGTGAGCGCGCGGGGACAGCTCTGTGCTACGGCTGCCGCTACCAGCAGATGGCAGGCGAGCACTCACGGGGCCAGGTTCCCTTAAAAAGTAATAAAAAATGATCATTTCCCAATACGACGGTTACGAGTGAAATGCAGTTATTGGGGTTCTAGTGACTGGTTGCAGCTCATCAGAGCCTCGAGTAAAAGCCGCCGTGCTGCCCCGCTGGGGGTGCTGTCTCCACGCCCTGGTGGCGGGGCGGGCCCGCGCCGAGCACCCCGCAGGGTCCGGGCAGGAGCCCGCCCCGAGCCGGCCCCAGGCAGGAGAGCAGCAACCCGCCCTGCTGCTGCTCTCGGCTGAAGCCGGCTCCAGACCCGCCTTTCCCTCGGGCCAGTTCGGTACTGGGACAGACCCTGGAACGCTGTGAACGCTGGCGGAGTTTCATTGCAATGCAGTTTCCAGCAAGGTGGAAGCATCGGCCACGGCTACAGCACTGCTGCGCCCAACTCAGTTGTGTGATGGAACCGAGCTCCGAGCACTCAGGCCTACAGAGAGCTCAGAAGAACAAGCAGAGCACAGAAGCTTTCCTCTCCTTTTATCTTCCTTTTATCCCCCCACTTCTTTCTCCAGGGGAGGGGAGGGAAGAAAGGAGGTGCAATATCCAAATTGCATAACATAATCAGCTGCATTAGCCAATCCCCTGTTAATCACTGACTTATTAGCTATGCTTTGAACAAAGGTAATCCTGCACAAAGGTGAAATCTCGGTAGCAAGGAACGTGTTTGCACCAACTGACAATATGAAATGCACAAGCACAGCTGCAGGCAGAAACTCGCTGAGTCACGCAGCCGGGTAACAGCTTAAGCCTGTCAACCTACTGTGAAACGTTAAGTAACAAGATACATGGAAATAATTCCTATGATTAAATACAACCAAAGTACAGCTGAGAAAAACATCTCTCTATAGCAGGCACCACAGGTAACTTAAAGAACCCAGAATTTAATATACTATATACTACTCAACGTGATATTTAGAAAGCACTGATGTAAGAGAGCACTTAAATACAGGAAATGTTTTGTGAACTTCCCAATATTTAAGCTTCTCTAGCTATCTTCGTTTGGAATCCAAACACAAATCTAACCTAAGGGTTAAGCATCTGCTCATCACATTCACTGATGAATTCTCTCCACCTGAATCTTTCCATTAAAGAGAATCTACCAATCTCATGTTTGTTCTCCAGGACAGAGTTTTTTTTCCCCAGGTGAGTCCCTATGGTCATCAGAAACAGTTCCTTAGTTCATTCCTCAATGTTTAAAAAAATATGAGTGATTTAAAATCCTGTATTTTACTGCACAAGCATAGTGTCCAGTGCACATCTTGATTCGGATGTCCACACAGTGTTTTACTGCTCCTCATTGGCATTTTTGCTTAAATAGAACTGGCTCACACCTGAGCAACAGCTCTTCTGAAGTTTTGTCTCAAGGTGCTGAACCTCTCAACACCTGGAGAAATGAACCACAATTAAGATATTTAGAGAATTTTGTGCCTCCACCTCAGAGACTTCAGATCAGAAGGACAGCTGCCATGTGATCTGACCTCCTCTGAATCTTCAGATTCAGAGCAAATTCTAGCAAATTCTCATCAAGTCCACAGCATCTGAGATGCACTGTATTTTCTGGAGAGGAATTCAACCTTGACTTAAAGACTTACTGAAACAGAGCTGTGATGGTGGTGGTAGCTTCTAAGAGTTTAAATAGTTGATTACATGGTTAAAATCTGCACCTTGCTTGTGATCTCAGTTTCCTAAGCCTGATTTCTGCCGCATCTTTATCTAACAGATTGGAGAGTTGCCTACTATGAGAAAAATCCTTCCTCTGTGCTCACTACCAACACCCCACAATCAAGTCACCATTTCACTTTCTTTGGGTTAAGCTTCTCTGTTAAGCATATTTCTGATTTTTTGATGTGATTTAGTCCTACTTAAAATGTATATAGCCCAAAACTAGCATTTCAGTTGTAGTCTCACAACCATCATATAAAGGGGGTAATACCTGTTTCAGCCTGGTATTTCCCTTCTCAGAAAATCAAGCCTGAGGTTTCTAGGCATCACTTCACACAGCTTATGCACTAAGACTGCGGGATGAATACAGCACAAATCTAACTGATGGAGATGTGCATCACTGCGATGCGGTACAAGTTAGTGCACGTGATACCGGATGGTATGGAGCACCTGTGATTCTCACTTCATAAATCCGTGCTGATCATCTGAGCTCCGCAGACTCCTGCTTCCACTCTCTCAAGCTGAACTGACACAACAATGAGACCTCGGAGAATTTTCATTGACTAAAACAAATCCACACCACTTTAGATCCCACCACAGCAAGGTAAAAAACCTCATTCACATTAAGCCTATAAATAGTCCCATAAACATTCTTTCAAAGACTGAAAGAATAGCAGAGCTTTCTCTGAGGTTGTTGACAAGATCGTACTAATCATTTTGCAGTACTGATCTTCTGCAGGATGTATTTCTTCAAGCAATTTACAGATGTGTTTATTTTATACCTATAAAACTCACCTAAGTAAGTTATTCCCCTCTGCCCCAACTCAGCTCTAATTCTTCCACCTTTGTGAACACAGGAGAATTCAGTAGCTCCATAAAACATGATTGAGCTACTTCACACTGAAGGCCTGAGATCAGTACGCGTTGCTGAAGCACCACCCCTCAGGCTTGCGGTGTATGAGCAGAACAACAGCGAAAAGAACTCAGGATTCTTCATCTAGAATTCTCCACTTCGCACAGATCTGATCATTTCCCTTGCATCATATTTATCTCATTCCAATTCCTTGTTCCCAACTGAAGGACATAGGCATTTATTTTAAGATATAAATAAACTTGAGCCTCACCTCTTGCTATTAATTTTCCCAAGCACTACAATGACTTCAATATAAATGAAGACATTTTGTTCATAATAAAGCTGCAGCTAGGAACTGCATAAAATGACTGTCTAAATTGACCTAACTCAACCAAACCTTTGTACTAATTATGCAAAAAAAAAAACCAAACCTGTATATAGAAAAGCATTTACCCCAAGATTTATGGCCAATTGAAAAAAATATTTTAGTAGAATGAATATAGTGTTTTAAACCATATAATTATAATCTGTACTATAAAAAATTAAATTGAAACTTGGAGCATTTTGAAATGAATATATAAAAACTCCAAAATGAAAGTTCAGAAGTAGAACAGTGGTATCAATAGGTATTTTTTTTCTCCAAAACTGCCACTCTCTGAGCTTTAATAGGCAGGAGAACATGTCTATGCACCCTACCAAGTACTCCTGGATTCCTCACACAGTCCTTATCTTGGTTGCCTTGTACCAGACAGCCAACCAATAAACAGCACAAGAGTGAACAGTTCAGCTGGAACAGCAAGCACACTAATTCACCAGCTGGTTGATGTCAAAAGCAGCTGATAATGGCTGAGTTCTGCCTAGTTTTTCCTAGTAGGAGAATAAATACAATCTCTGTTGTCTGGCCACTGCTTCTGTCCATACTTATATCTGTGTAGTGCTTTTAAATACATCAACACTTAAATGATTTAGAAGAGCTTTAGAATTTATTAGGTCCTGAGAGTTGGAAAGACTCAATAGATATGTAACATATGCTAGGTAGTTTTCCCTTTAAAAATTTATGGCTTCTTTATTCTTACTGACCTACTTTATATTTTTGAAAATTTGCACTGTCAAGTACTTCAAGCCTTCACCTGGAACATCCCATACATGTGCTGTACATATACCTATTTTCGTTTGAAACAGATTTCTATTATTTTGTACCCCTTTTTATTGTTTGCTAATAATATTTACCATTACTTTAAAGTGGAATTAATTTAACACAGAAAATACAGCTATAACAAATATGCCTTTTATAGATGCAAACAAATGTTAAGCCACTTTGCATTTGGATTGGTTTAACTAAGGTTGTGCATCTTTGATGTGTTTCACGAGAGTTGCTAGAATCTTAACTAGCTCATCAATCCTAATGTCATTTATTTTTCTATCAACGACACATCAATTATTAACAAAAAATTTTTCAGTCCTTCTATTCCAAATCAATAGTCTTAAGACCCTGAAGGGCACCCACAAACAGTGCTTTGACAGTGGCTACATAAAAAGTGAAAGCTTTATCTATATGAAATTAACCTTCTCCAGAGGCTCATTATCTGAGGGCAAATGCAAGTGATCCTGTCTTTTAAAAAGTCAGGAAAGAGGTACAAGTCATTTTTGCAGCTGCCAATCTGCATACACTGAAGACATTTCTTCCTCAGAGGTTGTGGTAGAAGTTTCAAATGTGTGAGAAGTTATGTACTGTAGAGGTTAACCTCAGCACCTGTTTGAATATGTTTGCAAAGCTGAATTCTAAAATCTTGTAAAATCTTTCAATATTAAAAACACTGTTCTAACCAACAACATCCACTATTAAGCTTCCATACAATATGGACTCCTAGCCTATTTATGTTTCATTGCCTCTCAAGTAAATTCTCTTCTCCTGCATAAGATGTCCATTTACTTCCTACTCTTCTGCCCCTTCACTGGCACTCCCCACTGTTAGCAAGCCCTCGCTAAATGTCCTGCAGCTATGTTATGAGATGATACTCACTCTGTCAGCAGACTTTCCCTTTCTCATAGTGTTTTTAGTTTAAACTTACAGATTGTTTGATGCAGTGGTGTTCTTTAGGAGTTATTTCTCGCTAGTCTCAACTGCTGTGTCTGTGAACGAAGGAAAAAAAATTGTCAGTTTTCCTTTCAAGTTCTCTCTCTACAAAAAGTGAGCTTCTCTTAACAAATGTATAATCTGCTTCCCATTGCAACAAAGTACTTCAGCAGACTGTTTTAAGATGTAAATTGGTGATTTGAATTGATCCAACCTGTATTTTTATACATCAGTTAACAGAAAGAATAAAGAATATGCAAGACTGGTACAGTTTAAAGGACTTACTGTCACGATTTTGCAATACAGCTCATAAAACAGTGTAGATTTTGCATTCTTATTGGGTGAGATTCTATAAAGACACTGTCCATCCCCTATGCGCAAGATGAACTACATAAATCAACTGTTCATTAGATTATTTCCCATTGGATTATTTTTAGTAGATGCTCTTCCAAGTGCTGCTTGAACTCTGATGATGCCTAGCTTCCTAGCATCTTGGCATGCATCATCAACTCTTCAAAAAATCTTTAAAATACCGTAGTAGGAAGTAAAGTTATATAAGCTATTCAAAGCTACACCAGAATGTAACTTAATTGCATTTAAATTTTCATTTGTTTTTAACATTAATTTTTCTACACTAGTTTTGCAGAGGCAATTTTAAACTGTTTTTTTTTAATGCAGGCTCTGTATTACATATTCTTAATCATTATTTCTTCACACAAAAGAATCTTTGATTTTTTCACATCAAGCTTGATGAAAAAGCTACCAGTTGGTTATGCAAGTTCAGCACATGGAACAGATGCCAAGAGTTGCTGGCAGAACATTACTGACTAAGAGAGTGTGAGACCCCTTTTGGAAATTTCTAAAGCTACGAGTAGGATTCTTTCATGGTAGTTGTAAAATGCATTTTACAGTTGGTAACAGACCTCACAAGAACAACCGAACTTAGACACTTCATCTTCTACTCAATAGTGAGAGGTTGAAAGAAAAGAAGAAAAAATAGGTGCACAGAAAAAGAAAATTCAAACACTGTTCAGATTTGAAACTTGGGCTAGAATAGCATAGTGCTTGCCTGCCTGGCTAGACAAGAAAGGATCTTCACGGCAGATACATTTCACAAAAATAATAAGGATTCAGAAGAATTTCTGCAGGACAGGAAATATCCACAAGAACTTAAAGAAATGGAATCAGTAGAGCTGTGCTGATTAACACTCACACAACGTCACGCTACCTAGATTTTTTTCCCCTTCAATCTGCATACTGCCAAATCAACATTTTTACGGGAACTGCTAGCGAGAGATAAAAAATTTTCCTTAGCATAATTTAACTGAATGAAAGAGCTGAGCTGGCCAGGTTCGAGGTTCGTGTAACTTTGGTGTATTTTTGTAAGCTCTGCCTCCTTTTTTATTTGTTTCTCTGAAAGAGAAAAATAACAGGAATAAATCTCATAAAGCCCAGAATGTAGCCAACAAACGTGAGATGGAATACAGAAAATACTGCAGTTACTGCTGTGGCTTATTTGAAGTGAATAATTCTCCTGAGTCAAACACAACCATATTTGTAAGTCCATGTTTTAATGAAGTAATATTTTGAAAGAGCTGCACAATCACCTTCTTATGTTCTTCTTATCAGATAGAACATTTTCTTTTCCATTGTTCAAATGTTTGCTGACTGTAATCTAAAATTAGTATTTTAATATTCTGGAATGCTTTTAGGGTTTCCCCTTAAAAAAATCCACAGTCTGGGGGACAGCAGAGTCCTCAGGCCTGTTTTCGCTATTATTATGTAGACAAAATTACAGTATTAGAATGAATGTGAATTTTGCCTACACTTTTTTTTTTTTAAAATCAACTACTTAATACTCAGCTATGGAAGAAGACCGGAAGAATTTTACTGGCTCCCAGAACAGCAGGTAAAATAAATGCTCTGAGTCTGATTCTTTGTCTCATAAAAGAATGTAGAAAACCCAATCTCATGCTATCAATATAGGATGCTACTAACAAACTTGTCTTTCTATATTTTTGCATGTGTTGACTCTTGAGGGGGTTCAGCATAGATTGAGGAACTGTACCTTCCAAATTGATGTACCCTACCACCTAGATGGTGTTTGGCTGTGTAGTCTAGCTGATTTTCCTTTCCAGCATATAAATCAAGTCTTTGGCTTTTGCTTCCAGCTCCTGTAATAGTGCTTCTTTAACAGGAGAGAAAAGAATACCAGTGCCAAAAAGCTCCTTTCAAGTTAGATGAGGCAGCAGGCCTGGCTGCTGGATAGGCAAAGGACAGCATAACCCCTAGAACAAAAGCAGAAAGAATACAAAGTAGCAGGCAATAAGGGAAATGATCAACAGAAGAAATAGGCAACTGAGATGAGAGACATACTAGGTACTAAGGATGAAGAGACAATATTAAAGGAGAAAGATAGGAAACAAGAGTGCCTTGCGTTGCACCTCCTACAGTCTGTCAAATTCTGCGACCTCTTTCTGAGACCCGCTTATTGTGCTGCCTCACTTTTGGGGGATATTAAGCAATAGTAAGCATAAAATCTACTCTTGTTACTATTTCACCTTTGACATCACTTGCAATGTTTTTGATCAAGTAGTATTTCTTAACACCATTTACTGCCTAGATTTCTTTTTTCCTGAATCATTTGCTTGCCAAAGTGCTGCTGAACAGCTTCAACTTCTGAGCTGTTCAGCAGTCTTTGCATATGTTAAGGTACTTTCAGGCCTTCCTGGTTTTTCGTGTTGAACTTCCCCCCTTTCCCCGACTTCGACTCTGTTTTTGTTCTTTCTTTCTCTTCTTCATCTTGCAATATGACATGCTTTCCATCACATGCATTCAGACACAAACTCTGAATAGAACTACCTGCCCTGGATTTAGACACTTTTCTGTTTTAGCAGTTTGATAACACAACATCTGCAGTCTGTATGCAAACTCAAGAATGTTTCACTTCCTGGTCCTATGGAGGACTTTCTAAGCAAAGCATGAACCTACCCTATATTCAGTTATTCATCCAACTTTTATCTACATTTAATTTTCCAAAGGCAAAGAACTTCAAAAACGAAGTTGAAGAGAAGCAGTTGTTCTATTTCTGAATTAGCCAGATAGTCTTTTTCACACTGCTCAATTCTTTGCACTTGTTTCTTCACACATCTGCTTGGCAGAATCTTTGCTACACAAACGTGCAGTTTTCATTACTAGTTTTGGTCATGATCATAACTAGCGTCATTAGCCAAAGTGTTATCCATAATTTCATGTTTATGAAAGTATTTTTAAGCTGCCAAATATTATAAATATTGTTCCAGGTGCACTGATTTAAAACCACTAAGTAATCATAACTGTGTACTCCCTGAGGATGTTTCAGGAAATAATACACCAGAACCAATTTCCTCTCTAATACAGTTGTCTAAATTCAGGTCAGGTAGCCACTGACCTAGTTTGCTTGAAATCCTGAAATCTTTCTGACTGAAACATATCACAGGTACACAGCAACCACTCACTCTTCCACTTCTTTAACATACACAAATTAAAAACAAAAACCTTGTTTTTCATAGTAATGATTGTATTAGCCAAGCACAGCAGAATCTATGTTTTAATCTAGCTGGCTCTCTGGTACAATACTATGGTACAGGACACACAAAACATAGCAGATATACCTATGTTTGTTTTCACCTATTCCCTTGTTTTTTTGTTAAACTTGTGTGTAAAAATTCTTCTTTGGAATCTATTATAGAATTTGAAATGTTTATCAGTATCGAAAAGTTCCTAGGCATCTTACCAAAAACCTGCTGTAAAAAAGGACATGGAGAAATGAAAAAAACTGCCAATAGATGTTATAGCATATACATGAAATATCTCCGCATTTTCTGTTATTTACAGCTATGAGATTAACCATGTCACAGTGATATACACAAATTTCTTAGGTTGGACAGTTTTCACGATGAAACATGAAGAGTACAGTACATTCTGCTCTGACAACATCCAAGACTACAAGTCATGCAACCAGAATCACAACTGCCTATAATTCAGTCACCCATGCTGGGATTCATTCTTCAGGGTACCAAGGAAAACACAATGCTGGAACAGTACCAGCACAGACAATAAACAAATAGAAGTAAAAGCAAGCTTGATTTCCATATATATTTGCATATATCTTGAAGTTGTAGTCCACTTCATTCTCCACACATTTCTTTATTCTTATGCCCTCACTTACCTGACAATCTTCTCTACGGATGAATCTAATAATCTCCGGAAAGCATTTGTATTGATATGGTAATGACATATAATGTAGGCTCCCTTTGACATAAGCTATTTACTCTAACATTATGGAAACTGATAGCAAGAGAGGAAAAAAGCCGGTTCTTTCAACATTTCTTTATATGGTATTTAAGAAAGGGGACCGTACTTTCTTATCAATTGCATTAGAGAAAGCTCATCAGGTTTGATTCTGGCATACAAGTATTAACGACAGCAACATCTTCATCCTTAAATTAAATAAATATTGAATTGCTGTGCAGTGCTGTGCACATTCTGGAGTAATCTGCAAGCACAGCCCAGTGAGAAGTGCTTTGCTTCCATGGTAGCTATGTGCTGCCTAATTGGCCACTGATGGCCAAGAAGGTTGCTAAACTAGATGTACAACAATGGGCCTCCCTTTTCCCCTTCTTTTAAGAGAGAAACAAACTTAGATTTTTTTTTTAGCTACTTGACTGTTGCTTTTTCAAAAAAAAACTTTTTTTTTTTTTAGATAACAAATTTGAATTTACGGTTTTTATACAAAGTCAGGATGCCTCACTCTTTTACTCCAAATACAAGGAATACTATCCTTTGGTCCCATCTGTTTCAACAGCAGTATTTATGAAGGACTTATTTGTGATTTGTCGCTATGTAGCAAGCACTGGAATAAGTCAATACAAAAGAACTCTCATAGGAACAGCTTAAAAAGCTCTACAAAACTGATTTTACTACTACTTTTAATATAAGCACATCAAAAATATTTTTGCTTCTTATTTAAGGCAAGCACAATGTGGAAGAACCTCTTGTTTGAAACGTTTTGTTTTTACTCACAATGCTCATGTCAGACTAACAAAGATTGAGCAACACGATGCAGGTTAATGAGGGTTTTAAATTAAAACGTCCAACACCAGGTGGCGCAGGTAGTACTTACAGAGCGAGTATTTCACGATCTTTCTGATTTAATTCTAATTAAAATTCTAAGTACAATTGTTATTGCAAAGAAAATACCAATGCATTTTAAATGAGTAATTATTTTTAATTCTTAGTGGCTATATGAAAAACAAGAAGGGAAAAATAGCAAAATAGCTTTCCAGGAAATATTAGCCTATAGGAAATTAACCAACAAGACATGACAACAGCTAAATTTAAAAAACCCACAACACAGATTCTATGAATACTGATTAAAAAACATACTTTTCCTGCTTCTTTTAAGGCATGCCATTCAGGATACTATATTCAAGCATTTTTTGAAAGTCTTAGCCCTAGTTCATGAAAAAGAGCTCACATGTAATACATATTGATTATTCAGCTTGTTTCATCAAGCGTTTTGTTTAAATTTGCCTATATATCTAATCATATTCAAAAATAGGTAGTTTCAGACATGCTGGATTTCTAGGTTTCAGGTACACTTTATCTTTTTCTTCACAGGTTTAAATGGTAACAGTATTTTCTATCAGATACTATGCTTCTATTTATTTATAGGAACTATGCCTCTTCACACTTTCCTCATGAATGCCATTTTAGTGTAAATAATCCAAGACAGGTTTCTTGCCTGTTTAAAAGGTATGCAGATATTTGGAAATTATAAACAGTTCAAACTAAATGAAGCAGTATGAAGAGATGACAATGTAAATACTATAGACATTAATGTGAATTTTTCCATGCTGTCATCATATATGTGCTCTAATAAATTAGTATAAATTCTGTACTAAAGACATCGGCTCCAGTGACGTGTGTTTTATCAGTCAGTAGGAAGGGATGTCTGGAGATGGCTAGTATATAACCCAGCTCGAAACAGGATCAACCAGAGTATGCTGCAACATCAGTTTGGATTTCGAGCATCTCCAGCGTTGTTCCACCTGCTCACCAGGCAGTCTACTCCAGCATTTAGTCACCCTCACGTATTTTATTTTTTCTTCCTGCTTAAACAGAATCTGTCATTCCGCTTTTACCCACTGACTCTTCTCCCCTTGCTGGATACCACAACCATGAGTCTGGATTCACCTTTTCATCCACCTATCAAGTATTTACATGCTTTGATAACATCTCTCTAAGCCTTCTCTTTTCCATACTGAAGAGCACCAGATGTTATGTGCTCCAAATACTCAAACTTCACATCCATTTGCTAGCCTCAATCCAGCATGTCCACTTCTGTCTTGTACTGGGGAGCCCAGAAATGGTCACAGCACTCCAGACCTACCTGTACTGAGTAAAGGGGAAGCATTGCCTCCCTCCACCTGCTAGCAGCACACCTCCCACCATGTAGTCCAGACTTCATAAAGCAGTCTTGCTATAGTATGAAGTCAAGATGAGAAACAAGAAAATCTCTGGAGTATTGAATGCTCTCCTTTTTTTCCCCCCAATTAGCAACTATTTTTCTTTACTGAAATGATGAACGAGAGATCCCCACAGGAAAAGAAGACACCACATTGAGAATTACAGCAGAGTGGGAATCTGGAAACAGCCCCTAAAGAGTCTTTTCTTCTATCCCTAAACACTTTACAGCTCAAATTCTCTCAGAAAATTATCTTTCATGGAAAAGATACAAAAAAAAAATATTATAAGAGGAAGTATGTGGCAAAAGCAAGGAATGCAGTTTTCACACTTCCACCTTGCAGAATCGCACTTGAAAGTTATGTTAAGATGTGCTAGAAATTTAGTATTAAAGACGACTTGGTAAGACAAAAAAGCCTGTCAAGATGCTTGCAGTTTAGCTGAACACACAAGGCCACACGATGCACGTTCAGGAATATTTCAGCAGAAACCAGAGAAAGACCAAGTAGTTCCTTTCTCCAACACTTAATACAGGTTTGAGTAAGAGCTGTATGCTCAGATATGCAAAAAATGGGATATCTATAAGTTAGAGACAATGCCAACCCACAAACACAAACTAGCTTTTCCACTGTGAAAATTCCAAGAGTAGAAATCACAACTAGGAAAGAATTGTAGAGTTGTATTTTTTCCCCTTTCAATGATTATGCATGAAAATACAGCCAAGACTAAGTTACAACACTAGCACTACTGACCTTTAATCAGTATTCTACTCTGTTCTTGTACTATAATCATTTTCCTTAAACTCAAAATCTTTGCTATATTTTTATCAGTTGCTTTGGTATGGTCTAAAAAAATCTATTTTAAGAAGAACGATGCAACTTAAACATGAATACACTTGTCTGAAGCAAGTAATTGGCTCCTCATTCATCAGCATAACAATTATAAATGGTGCACCATTAACTAGGAGAGAATTTCTGGTATCTGGTCTCACAGTCACCAACAATAGATCTCTAAATATTTAATCATTTAATTTTAATTATGATTTATATTCATTTAATATTTAATTAACATAATTAATATTTATGGAGATTGGAAAGAGCTGTGCCTTGATCAAATATGCTGGTGATAAAAACTCCAAGAGAAGGAAAAGATATAGAACTTGATACAAGGAAATCATAGTGACAGAGAAACACTAGAAAACAAGTAGGAAACTACATTATTTCTGGAATATTTGTAAATACGTGTGTGTATGTAGGTATTTTAAAATATTAATTTTCCATGTGCATACATATATATGCACGCATACCCACTTCAGCTGTCATGGAGAGATGAAAACAGAGAATCTTTTGTAGCCTAGGCAGAAGCCTGATGCACTCCTCAGTTACTGTTTGTGTGTTTTACACTTAGATATAAGGGCACTAAAACAGCCTAACCACTGACAATGTAGAAAGCATTTAGGAACAATACAACAGCTTTAAAAAAACCCAAAACATAACAAAGCACTTTGTAACACAGCTAAGCATATTTACTGATATTTATCCATATACATACCACAAACAGTCAAACCGATTTGTGACACAGTTGCATAAATGGGGCAGAGAAAATATCTTCGAGCAGCAAAATCTACATGAAGGCAAGTAAACTGGGCAGAAAAGGTGGCCTGTGAAACCAAAATTATCCTGCAGAAAAAGCAGCATCTGACAAGAATAGAGGAATAAGAGAATAATAAGCTAGAAAGATGCCTGGCCAAAAGAACACAAGTCCTACTCCTCCCCCCCACCCCCTCCCTAAAAAAAGAAATAAAACAACCACATGACAGAAGTGCATGAGATCATCCTTTTGAGATTGGGGTGAGAAACATGAAATGCTAAGGGCTCAGAGGAGTGGTGGGGAAAGTAACAACCCCTTCACTTCCAGCTCTTCTTGCTGAAGAGTTCATAATTCTGATCATCTTCAACTCCGCAATCTGTGCTAACCATGAACAGGTCCATGGTTGTTCGTTTTTGTTCATTTTTCTTTTTACATTCAGCTAGTTTACAAGATTACTAAGGAGTAACAGAATTAATATTTGGAATGTACATTGACTGTGATTAAGAACTAACCATTGCCAATGTGTACTGCTAACGAATATCAATGCAGTAAAAATATTGACTGGAAGGTTGAAACTAGTCTGATTCATTGGTCCTGTACACGCTCACATCAGTGGGATTCCTAAGTCTCAACAGTTAAGATACACACCTATAAATATATGCACATGAACTTATGCAGTTGGAACACTTTTCAGTAAATCCATGTTAATAACATTTCATCACAACTGGAAATTTATTATGCGCTTACTAAATTTCTTGCTCCAAGGAAAATCTGATAAGGAACTCTGGAAATGTAGTACTGGCATACTAACTAATCCAATACCACAAGAGGCAGACGGACAATTAAAAATTCTTCAGAAACATGAACAGAATTTTAAAACTGATTCCTATCCAAAATAAAGTCAAACCTGTTTGTAACTGAAAGATAAAAAGAAACACACTGAAAAACTGAAATTTCTTAGCTATATCATTATAAAGTATTGTCTTTCTTACTTTTCTTTTAACGGGGTCAATACATTGTCAACATAATTTTTAACCACAACCTGAGCTAAGTTAAACTCTCAGGATATGACATCTCAGCACTGTTGCAAGGTAACATGAACATACACACTGATGCTCTCTGCATGCCCTTTGGCAGAATGAGGAGGATACTGGTTATTTGTAGCAAATGCCAGTTGACTTCAAGAAGCAGAAGCTTCTTCAGCTCACAGAAGCAGAGCGGACAGCATGCACACAATGGAAAGAAGGTCTTAGTTCTTAGCCCATGAACATGCCCTTACCATTACTTACTATGTGGGGTATTCAGGTTGTCTATCACACTCCTAAAAAAATGCATGATAGTCCTTAAGTGTCAAAAGATCTTTACACACTTCAGAACACAATTCTCCTGTAGTTAAAATTCGTAAAATCAATCTGACAACTATAAAACAAATATGGCAAATACGCCATATCGTATCCTGTTTTCCCTTAGGTTGGCTCTTAATCCAGTGGATGATACAGGATTGTTCTCATCTGTTACATACTCTTGGCTTGTACCCTTAATGAAGGAAGGATATATATGCAGCATCACTGGATAGCTTACCACCATTATGATATTATAACAGCATAGATAAAAATCAAAATGGCACTACTACTTCAGTTCTAGCCAATTATTCCTGCAAGATTCCTATTTTTGGGACCTTCTAGAGTTACTCATGATTGGAGATATATGCAAGCTTGAAGAACTGATATAGATTAGCAGCAATGAAGTTTGTGCTGTTAACATTGTTTTGCTTAGTACTTGATCGACAAAGTCATAAAACAAAAATGGTGGGATGAGAAGAGCATAAAAGGACAAGCAGGAATTCTGCATATACAGAAAAACAGAAATAAATATAAAAGCAAAAATAAAAGGCTTGCCTCATCTTCTTTTCCAGCGTTGTGGAACAATCTCTAGTCTCTACCCATAAAATGAAAAAGGCTGTGAAGAATTATTCTCAAAATTCAGCAATCTGCATGTGCCTTCAGCCAAATAGCATGTGGCCCTAATCAAAAACTAGCAGAAGCTTTAAATTGCTTTTGTATAAGTTGAATCCAATCCAAATGTCCTTTTCCTGATTGGCATGAACATTGAAAATGACAGTAAAATACATTTATAACCTAAAATTCATGTTTATGGAGTAGGGTCACATGCTCAGAATTTTATAGCATCAAGGCCAAAATATTGCAAAGCTTTTTGAAAGGAAATGGGTTTTACATTTGGTGTTAACTTCCCAAAGAAACTTTGGTTTCAAGTGCTGGAAATTGACATCCATGTCAACTTAATATTATCACTGTTACTTCACTCCAGAGATGGAAAAAAATACAATGTTTTCATCCTATTCCACTGTGATCTACATTTAGCTCAAAAATTAAGACTGACTGTCCTCATGAAACAAATTCTCAATTAATGTTTCATTTTAATCATCTCCTGGAGGAGTCATTATGCATAAGGAATTCTTTTCATTAGCTGTTGCTCTGTGTAAATGTGCTCAGTGTATTACTTCTGAAGATGTCTTCACATGAACTGACAGAGTAAGGCAATCAATTTTATTACTCGAGCATTTCCTATATAAGCATCTCACACATTAACGGGACCTTATTTTTTTTATTTTTATTTTTTAACCTCCACAGGTAACATGAAAGTTCTAATTGCTTCGTCTCTGCACTACCTGAGCATAACATCAAGACAGGAGTCTTTATGGCAATGCAAGAGTAAGCATTGCTTATATAATGCAATAATTTTATGTGGACCTGTGGACTACCTCTGAGGATCTTCAAAGCAACACCTTGAAATCACCTTTAATTACCGAACCTAAGAAATCAGTTAAGCTTTGCTCTCAGGGAAGGCATAGTAGTTCTGTTATTGCTGAAATTTCTGAAAACAGAATACATTATCTATGATTTCTGTGATGAAGATTTCCAATTTCATTGTAATAAAATCCTACATGATAAAATCCTAGAAATAAAGATTTTCATGTGGAAAGAACTGTTCATATTCTAGAAGCTCTACTTTTTCCTATATTCGAAGGCAAACCCGTTTCATATCTAATCAAGCAGTTAACATGGAGGGTCATTAGTTTTTGCTTTTTTTCATATTGACTTGTTAGAAGACAGCAACAGGGGTAGAAGAGCAATCTCAACTAACATTCTTAATGACTGACCAAATACTGCTTTAAGTAAAGAAATGTAACAGAAATCACAGGAATAAATGGATATTCAGTAAGGAATACAGAAGTGTATATGCTTGAAAATACAAACATCAGAAGAGAAAGCTTAAAGCATTGCACAGTTTATATCATTTCTACGTTACAACACAAAATTATCTCCACGGTCGTTCATTCTTAGTCAAATATTTTAGTACTGGGGAAATGTTTTTAAATTATTTTAACAAATTCATTACAGATTAAGATAGCTAAACTTTGCTATTTTTTATAAGCAGCAATTTCAGCAACCTAAATGTGTTCAAATAGTAAGATTTTACCATAGATTAAATGGATGATAAAGCACTCTTGGGAAATATCTTCAGCAACAGCAATCAAGTGTATAAAAGAAATTGTAATTTTGAAGTAGCATACTTCAAAACTTTGGTTGTCCAACATCAGGATTCTCTCAGAAAGAGTATACATTACTGTAGCTTTTTTTGAAACACTAGAGTTCTTTTGGAAGATTTAAAAAAAAAAAAAAGCTTTGTTTCCCTATTACAGTCAGATGATCAGCAGTCCTTGAATAATTCCACTTACCCTCTCTTTGCTGTTTATATCTATTAAATATCTGCCAATCTTTTTGAACCACATAGGTGTTCTTTAACTAAGCCATGCATAATTAACTCACTTAATCTTTTCTCATAAATTATTTCCTTACTCTCCAAATAGCTTTAGATGCTATTTCCCCCAAATCACCTGTCCTTAAAAGTTGATAGGTGAGGAGCAACTCAATCTTTTTGGAACTTACTTTTCATAAATTTTAGAAAGGCAGCAAGTCGTGAATGTACTGATCTTAAAGAGAAAATATGATGCCTCAAAAAATTTGGTCATGAGATCAGACTGTATTAATTTATATTCATTTGTGAGTATGAATACTTACCTTCAAACGGGATGGAAAACAAATACAGAGTGATTGGATAAATAAAGAGTTACTACATTTAGGGGAATATGAAGTAAAAGATAGTTCTAATTTTTAGTCTACTAATTGGTAAAGCAGAATTGGTACATACACAGAACAGAATAGTCATACGCATGTGCTATGTTAAAAATGACAAAAAAATAGTAGAGAAACATTCAGAATGGAATAAAAATGAAAGGATACTGAACAACAAAATAAAGGGGAATTTGCAGATTGAGAAAGCACACCCACATCAGACTAAGATAACTAGCAAAAGAAACAGTGGTTGTCAAAATGTGATGGAACAAGCAAAATTATTAGTCTGCTAAATTTGTATCCCGATCATTAGGGCAAACTAAAGCATTATAGGAAGAAAACCACTGTACTTCCAATGACTTTGAGATAGAAATTCCATAGAATTTCATATAAAATGCAGTTCTAACATCGTAAAATAAATTAATTTCAAGCATCATAAAAATAGCGAAGATAAGTTTTCAGAAAGTTTGTTTAGCAGTGCACCTTTTTGCTCAAAATATTTTATCAGTGTCTTCTTCCATATAAAATATAAGATGCAAATTGGTTACTTATTTTCTGTTGTTTGCTATACAAAATATGCAGTTTACAGTACACAAAGTAGGAGTTCAATTCATGCATGCAAAAGCATGCTAGTAATCACAACTTCATGAAGCAAAAATCAGTCAAGGACCTTTTGCCAGGTAGAATAATCAGCACTCAACTTTTGTTGCGTAATGCTTTTAAAAAATGTTTATAATATCTTTAAGTCTTCATATTTCACAAGAATACAAAATATAGAATAGGACCTGTTGAAATCACAGGATATTTACAAAGTGTAAATGTTGCTCTGACAACTATTGTATGTAGTACTGGCTACTGCCCTGAAACTAACTGCATTAGTTGCATGAGGAGTGTTAGTTTTTAATTTTTATTTTCCTCCTCCAAAGAGACAGTTGTTATTTTTCTTCCTACTCTCTTAGGGAGGTTTTGCTTTTGCTTTTACTAAATCCCTTTAAATTTTGGGTTTTTTTCCCCTCTTTTTCACTATTTATACTGAATGATAGTTCCCAAATAATCACAGCTTAATCACTCCCCTGAGCAGCTTGCATGGGGCCCCTAAACAAGCGTGATTACTATTAAATTCTTAAAGATAAATATGAAACTGATAAATGAAGGTGATTACTAATTGCAGGAGTTTCTAAATGAAGATAAATATATATTTTTATTCCTTAATATTTTTTAAAAATATCTAAATGGATGTTTGGAATCATTCATGTTACACTACTAATTTACAAGGTTCAGCTCCGACCAGAGCAAATTTGAGGCTATCAACTATGAACCCGTAAATCTGATTCCTGGCCTGGAAAAACACCTAATTCATTTATCAGGGATGAAGTGCAGTCTCACTTTGAAGCTGCAAAGAGCTAGATGCTTGCTGATACTGGCTCACTACAAAGCAACTCAGCAGGTTTACTTAACGGAATGGCAGGGAATACTGAGCAAAACAGGGAATTCCACATGATTTACTTACATTTCAATGGAACTTTTGATAAAACATTAAACAGGTAGCAAATGAGATTAAAAAATAAAAGAGATAGCTTAACTAGTAATATAATAAAATAGTAGAGAATTGGCTGGCAAGAAGGCTTATGGTTAAAAGAACGAGTGCTTTCTTCATCTAACTAAATTCAGCCACATTACATGCAGAAAGAATTTGCCTCAGGGAATCCTAACGATCATGAAGTAATGTACCAGAAGTCTCAGCAAAGAAACTACTGCTATTCAGATATTCATAAGGGCCTTGAAAAATTAAATGGTTACACTGGATTTATCCACAGAGGTCGTATTCCTTTAAGAAGACATGCACTAGTAATATGCACTTCTCCTCTACTATATTTTAAAACAATTACTTTTTAAACATCGAATTCTTTTCTCCTTTTATTTTTCTAGGGTTTTTATTTAACACGATTGCCACGCTTAATCTACTGCTAATTTCAACTGCTACCCTACTTTCCTCACTGAAAGCAGCAGCAGAAGCTAAGGTTAGATAAGCGGGTTTTTTTGTTTGTTTTGTAATAATCACCATAATATTGACTAGCTTCTAACAAGCTAAAAGAAAGTTTGAGATATTTCATGTATTTCCAAAGAATAAATTTTAAAAAGTAAATTAAGAAGTGTTTATCAAAGAAGTCCACACAGTTAACTAGACTTCAAAATGATTGCTATAGTTGTATTGTGGATGGTTGGACTGGATGATCTTGTAGGTCTCTTCCAACCTAGCTGATTCTATGATTATTTAAACTTAAAAGTTTTCAGTGAACTACTTACAAAATTTAAACTTTGTGTGTGCGTATGTGTATTCTAAGTGCATGTAAATTTTGTGACACGTTTTCTTAACATTGGTGAGTTTGCCTCTAAGAAGCTCAAATAAGCCATGAAGTAAAGATGTCTTTTGGAGTTAATACTACATATGAAGAGCTGCAATTTTTACTAGCTTTTAATATTTTTCTTATATTCTTGTGAGTAAAGTTACATCACATACTCTCAGATATATTAGCTAAGATGGTAAAATTAAATCATGAAATATGCAGAGGTTCACTCAGTTTTTGTAGCAGGCAGCACTCTACAGTAGACCCAGGAGAATGATGGTATTCTCTTTTGCTATTTCTGTACCCATGGGTTTTTTGTGTGGTTCCTGTCAGCCATTTAGAGACCAACAAGGGCCAGCATCCCAACTGAAGTAAAGTGAAGTGAATGTATAGCTACACTATTTTATGCTAAGCATTTCTTACTGAATGCTTAAGTCAGTTATTCCCAGAAGGTGAATTAACTGTTTTTCTCCTGACACTGTACAATTCTGATTATGCGTAAGGGCAAACGTTCTTGAGTGTCTTGTAGTCACATACTTTCTTTAAGTGACTAATCCTTGATCTGCATTTAGAGATCCAAAATGCAGATGAAAAATTTTACAGTATAAAATTATACTACAACTGATTAAGTTAATTCAACTACCAGACAGGTATGCATTTCAAATTATATGGCAGTTCTAATAATCAGAGCAAATGCTAATGTGATCAGTCACAAAACTGATGCAATCATGTATCGAGATAGCACCTTGTTACACAGGCATTTTTTTCCCCTTAGGATTTCATCCTTCTCTTTCAAAAATCTGGTGGAAAGAAAATGACCCACTTTCAAACATCTGAAGTGAGGCCACCTCTAGGTCAGCTTATAATAGATCAGTTATCCACTCACCTACCTTGTTTTGTGTAAGGTCTTTCTTTCTTAGAGAAGTAGGTGTCAGTAGGACACAACTAAACAGAAGTTTTATAATTGTTCATCTCTCAACTTCACTTTGAAGCTCATATATTAATTAAAATAAATATAATTAACAACAGCCACATTCCTTTTTTTCCCCCCACAATTCACTGCTCTGAAGAGACATGTCCCATTACATTTTTTATTTCACTCACTCTTGGACTTTAAGGATAGGATAAGTTAAAGTAACTAGAAGGACATGAAATGGAGGCCTAAACTTGCGACAGATTTCCTTAAGACTCAAATACACGTCAATCCAGTTTCACCAATCTCTGAGGTAATACATTTGCATCACCACGGTGATTACCAAAGTAATCAGAGATCAATAAGCAGGTGACAACACACTTCAGAACATGCAGAAGCCAACAACAGAAACACCAGAATAAAAAAGATCAAGTCACAGAACCAAGTTTCACAAGATTCGTGTGCGATTTGACGTATTTCCTTCATGGAAAGCTAAATTACGTTAGGTGAGTAAACCCTCATCTAAGAGTGCAGAATGTAAACCATGGATCAACTCTAATTGTAAATACAGAACTATCTTCCAGAACAGCTGTCTATCCTCTAGTTTAGGTAGAGATATCTACATAATCTATTAGATACGTGAAAGAGGTCTCGACCTTTCTGGTGATCAGAGACAAGGGATCAGCTTTGTGAATACTGCTTTTACTAACAGAGACATTTTTTTGGATCGTTCCATACTAGCAGTTGATGCACGTTGGAAACTTCTTGAATGTTGCATAAGAGACTCGTAAAGAAAAAAACACCGTTCGTGATAAGTCAACTATGCATGGTAAACCAAATAAAATGAGTTTATTTTCTCTCAGTTATGAATACTGTGTTATAAAATGAGTACAGGTGGCTTTTGTTTGCTTTTTTTGCAAAATACTACTAATTCCTCAAACTATACATACAAAGAAGTAACAGAGGGACACCACTTAGTACTGAAAACAAGCAATATAGAGAAATTTTAGATGAGGCATTGGAATTTTTTTTTATAAAAAGGGAAATAATAGATAAGTATAAAACAGGGAAGAAAGGTTTTTGTGGGCAATTTGCTAAGAAGATCAGTAAGGTAATGCTGACACTAAAAAGTAATTTTTAATCTCACTATACATATGTATTTCTTTTGATTTTGAAGTTTACTTCATGCCTTAAGGACTGGAAATATACGAGTACGACAAAGTGCTTTTCTGGAAACAAAAAGAAGTTGCCATGTGTTTTGAAAAATAAATAATTAAATACCAAGAAACTTTCCCCGTCCCCCTAAACTAATACCATTGTTTATCAACAAGGTAGAATAAAGACTATAAAAGAGTGCAAATATTTCCTAGTTACATTTACTAAGTGGAATCTGAAAATTGATCATTAGAAACCAGTTTAGGCAGAGGCTTACATTCGTCCTCGCTGAGGGCTACTTTAATTTGTATACCGACTCAACCTGATTTTCCCTATTCCCCCTCCACAGTCCTGGACTCTTGAATTCCTACAGCCTCAGTGGACATATCTGTAACAATGAGCTACTTCCTGTGCTTTAAGCTCCTCCATCCCACTAAATCACAATTGTTTTTTTTGAATTACAGATGACTTGGTTCAGAATTACAGATGGAATTTCTCATGCTTACCTTCTTATGGCCCTGGAAGAGAAAAATTCCTCTTTTTGCTTCCTCATTATTCTTCTCCTTCCATATTTACATAGCACAAAGCATTCTATTTTTCCAAGCCTTTTCTTTTCAGTCTCATAAAAGGAAACTGCCAGCAGGTGGTACACAAATCAACATATGCTGACTAAAAAGATAAGCTAGAGAAGACTGTTCTATACTAATTAAAAAGTCCTACACTAATCAAAAACAGGAACATATCCTAGAGTAAATGCAAACACATCAAAGCTCAACTAATGTGATAGTAAGGTTAGAGAATACAAAAAAGGCAGCATACACAACATAGGAGGATCCTGAAAGAATATTCTCCCAGATCCTCTATTGATCTTGCACAATTTAATACTTAGAAACAAGCAGAACATAGAATAAAAAATAACACAGGTGTAACTTGGCTAGTTTAACACTGATGGAGGTAATTTGAATTAACTAATCTTTTCCTTTCTATTTCAGCTGACCACCTTAACATTTCTGGTTGCACTTAAACACCAGTGCTTACTTCCAGTGCAGGGCTACAAATAACAACAGTACCCTTCATGGATGCAGTCTTTTAAGGTTAAACACTTTCCCCTATGAATATATCTATGTTGATCTACTCCATATGTCGTTCTTCAGTAGCAAAAAACCTACAAGCCTATCTATACGAAGTCATGAAAGCACCAAATATGTATTTCTGGGATGACTCTAAGAGGTCTGCCACAGAGCAGATTTTAACATCAAGGATCATTCAAACAGTACTAGTAAGTCTGCACAGTTGCATCTTTTGCAAGATTTTTATTAAAGAATCAGTGGAGATATTATCACCACAGAAAGGTTGGAGATTAAGGGCTGTCCACAATGGAATATAGTAGGACTAGAGGGAACGGCCTCAAGTTGCACCAGGGGAGGTTCTAGTTGTATATTAGGAAACATTTCAACCACCTCCCTGGGCAGCCCAGAGGAGAGTCACAATCCCTAGAGGTATTCAAGAAACACTTTAGATGTTGTACCAAGGGACGTGGTTTAGTGGGGAAATATTGGTGGTAGGGGGACTAGATGATCTTGGAGGTCTTTTCCAACCTTGGTGATTCTATGAAAGTAAAACTACTCAAGTGAGACAGCTTACAATTCCATTATAAAAGCAGAATCAATCATGCTTTGAAAAATTCTACCCTTCCACCTCAATTCAGAAATACAAAGGGGAAAATTGAGTTTAACTACTTTAACAAAAAAAACCTTGGGCTGTGCATTTCTTTATATTGATACTTTGTTTTGTCAAGGATGAGGAAGGAAAAAATCAAATACTGATAGAGTTTTGTATGCAGACTTAAATCTATCCATCATTCTTAGTAAGTGCATATGATTTAATCACTATTTTTCAGTCATTCAGTAGCTATTATATAACCGGAAGGAGTATTTGCTAAATGCTAAGGCCTGCTTTATGGCAAGTATTCTACCAATCAGTAAGTACAAATGCTCCTATGAAATAACACAAGTTCTTTTCTCTGGTTATTGTGCTAAAATATGCTTAGTTTTGTTAAATGGAAAGTGAAGTACTGAAAGAAGAAGACAGTAAAACTTGGGTCAAAATGTGTTTTTTACATTGTCAAACTAAATATGGTAAACATTTATGTAACGCTTACCCCAAATCAACAAAATTATTACAAGAAATTTGTAGTTCAATACAGTAAAAAAAATGTAGCATCTATAGAATAAAAAGCACCATATAAAGCGTATAGATGCAGCCCTCCAAGGCTTTTTCCTACAAGTGGAAGGAAGATCTACTATGCATGACACTGCCTAAAGCTGCTTTATACAAATTTTTCCTCAGACCCTAAATTTATGTTATTTTAAAAGAAAGCATTGTAGAGTAACTTCCTTCCATTTCAGTGGCCATGTCAACTTCCTTTCCTATTTATGATTATATAAGTGAAGATAAAAGATCTAGATCATGGCTTTAAAAAAAATTAAGAAAACAAAAGCAGCATTTGGATAATCAAATAAATATATATGTGGGAAAGATCTCAAATAACTCTACAACATACCTTTATTGATTAGTCCATAGAATCAGCATGGAGACCATGATCATATTAAGCATCATTAAAGGCTTTATTTTTATCAAGACAGCGTTAAGGGATCTTTCTATATTACATAACTATTTTATAAATTAAAGCAACTAATTTTTATTTATGTTTAGTAGAGAATATTTAAAACTTATTTAACTGGACCTCTCTAACAGTTGCTGGAGAAAAACAAACCTCTTAAGTGAGATTCATCCCATCCTGAGATAAAAAGCCTGAAATATATCACAGGAAGAGTTTTCTAGAAGCGTATACTTCACTGATTGTGAAGAGAGCTCATTTAACAGGCTTAGATACAGACATTTACATTACAGATACCTGAAGCAGATTATATGAACCTAAGTCTTTTTATAAAATAATAAAAGATCAGATAGAAAGTAATACATCTAAAAAAGATTTTAATCAGTTAACCTTCATAAAGAATCTAAACTTTCTGGAGCAAAAAGATCTCTGTAAATAGACACTACCATTCTGCGCAACCTGAATCTGTAGCAGCAGCTTTAATCTGCTGTAACTTCAGTTGCTTTTATTTGTGCACAAGTCACAATTGAGTAGAGGTAGTACAATTTTGCTACAAAGTAGTCAAATTCTTGATATTCAGACCCTCATACATTTATTTTGTTCTACTTAAGGAAAACAACAAAGTCTTAAAGACGTTTATTTTACTTTTAAGATCATTACTTAACTTTCAAAAGCTCCTTTACTACTGCTGATGTTGTGAAAGCTATAATAAAATTGTTTGCTGTTCCTATAATTTTAATCTTGGCCAAGATTAAAGCTATTGTCTGCATTACTGTATAAACTCTAACTACAATAAAAGGCAAAGACTTCCATCTGATTCCACTCTTTCCTTTATCCACAGATCTTAGAGTCCAACGAGTTTCTTAGATGCAACTCCCACTGGCAGGCTAATGAACCATTTTCCTAATAATATAGATGAATTGGACACAAGCCTCCCACTTCACGCTGAGTACTTTTTGCAGGAGTTTAAAGCGTTCTTTATTCCAGTCATAATAAGTCATGTTTTTCCTTTTCTGCAAACTGCAGTTGTTATGGGCTATTATTTTTGGTTTTGTTTTAAAGTAAGTTGACATACATTTATTTGAAGTGACTTGAATTACCCTTTGTTTGAGCTATAAAAACTTACAGTGTATGCTTTCTTATTTCATTCAAAAACTTCAGATCCACAGATTCATTTTTTAAAGGCTGATTTAGAAGCTGAAAACTGTGGAACCACGTCTCTTAAATAGCAAGCACATCCAGCACAGCAAGCCATCCATTTTTGTTTTATATGAAGGGCTACACTTAGTCTTTGGTTAAACCATTTTTTCTTAATGTAGCCAAGTCTCTCCACCTGTGTACAATGGGATGACAGGGCTACCTGTCAGCCCCTACTGCCTGTTCACTCAAAATCCTACAGCAAGCAACAAAGACTCAGAAATATGCCACATTAGCAGGAGTAGCAAGCGAGAGCGCATTCTGCAATGCAAGAATAAAGCAAATTCAAAGATACCATCTTACATTCAGCCACAACTTCAACGAGTTCAGAAAGAATTCAGGTTGCTGGGGTTTTTTTTGGTTTTTTTTTTGTTTTTTTTCCTGAAAGGCAGGTGCTTGATTAGGTATGTTGCTATTCCTCAGCCTTCTCTCCCCTTCTGACAAAAACCAATTACAGCAGTATAATTATTTTTTCTGGTATATATTATTTTTCTGGTATACATTGCCATACTTCAATCTTCACATTCCATCGTTAACAAAAGAACACAGCATAGTGTAAGAGATTTCACAGGGTGATGATCTTGCATAATCTCATTAGTAATGCATTATACATACTGAAACACAACAGGAGATTGAATACTTTATTAGTATTTTTCTATGCTAAAGCCTTCAAGGAGTTGAAGGAGTAGGTACAAAAATGACAAGTTACAGAAGTAGGTACAGAAGTTGCCACACTATAACTGACTAGTGACCTGAGAGAAACTGAACGGATCTCAACAGTGGTAGCTACCCCTCTAAAGAAGAGATTGCATTTTAAGATAGAATGCTAAAATGGATTTCTGGAAACCACGTGCAAGAACACCATTCTAACTTTCTACTGCTCTACCAAACCCAGATAAAATTGCTGTCACTGTGCTCAGGAAACATAGGGACTACCTTCTTGTAGACTTCTGGAGGTGCAAAGTACTTAATGTAAAAAGATATTTTAAATGTTAAAAGGAAGAGAAAGCCATAGACTCAATCTTCTCTAAGTTGAGAGCAGAACTCAGTTGATATGAAAAAGAAAAGCAGATATTGGAAAAAATATAGAGTTCTGCATTCATGGACATTCAGGCAAAATTATACTGCACAAACGTGAGAGCTGTTAGCTCACACGTATTGAAAAGTTTCAGCTCAAATCACTTGACATGAATCAGTATCTTTACAAAATTATTGGCTGTGATTTGCACCCACTGCTTCTTCTGGCACATAAGATTGTATATTGTATTTCCTTTGTGTTCCAGAATTTTTCTGAGAGCTAATCAAGAACTGAAAAGAATGGAAAACAGCAGATCACTGCTGTAGTCTCATACATTCTTCTGTGCAAAGTCTCAAGGAAATTCGTGTTTATTACAGAAGAGATTAGATTACTATCTGAACCTTTCAAACAAACAAGTGTAAATTCTTTGTTTCATTTTTGCTCTAATTTAGATAGGTAACACTACCTTCAGATCTAGCTGATTTTGGATACTATAGGCTGGTAACCCAAGTGACTGATGAAACCTCGACAGGGTGATAAAAGAATGTTTTCAACAGTTATCATGCTATACAAGCAGAAAAGATCCTGTAGCTTTTTACATTTAGAAAACGAGCAGCCCACAAGAAAGCTGCTGGTTTCTACTACAGATATTCAAAAGAATTTCACAAATACCATTAAATCCCCTCTCACTGTGTTAAGTTTTAAACACAGCACCTGCTTTTACCTTTGAGTTTTAATCAATTTCTAGAACCCTTTTAAAGAGAGTTCAATGACTCATGAGCAGGTTCTTAACACAATCGACACTGCTCTAAGTATCACTGAGGAAGCCATCCTTCTCAAAGAGTATGAAGGTACATCCAGCACTCAGTACATAAAGGAGCAGAGAATGCATTAGATGGGATTTGCTTAAACTAGTAACCTAATGATCCATTAACTAATACCATTCTAATCTAAAAGGACTCTAAACAGTGAGATAACTATACAATCAAGGTGGATTATGAAGTCCACAGGCAATCTCATTGTCCAGCAGAAAGGTTTAATAGCACAGCACACATTCAGAGGTTTGATTTTCAGGAGTAATGAAAGAGCCCTTCAACAGCATGATTACATCAGTTGTAATCCTATTAGACTTGTAAAATCTCAAATCTGTATACACCTTACCCCTTTGAGTACCGTAAGTCCTATTTATATAGGGTAAACATCTCCATATAAGGGAGATATATAGATGCCCTATCACAATTTCAGCAAGACAAGTTTAGGGACTGCTTTCCTCAAGCTTTTGGCATCTGCAGAGTTCTTAACTAAATATTATACATAGAGTGAAAGAGGTTATATACGCAACTCTCTTCCCTACACTTGCATGGCATTTATCTTCAATATCCATACTTCCACAGAATTTAGCTTTCAATGGGTGTACCAAAAGTTTATCCACCAGTCTGTCAGAGCTGGTAAACTATATGTTTTATTACTATACCAAATACTAGTCCTTTCATACACACATTTGTATTTAGTAAAGAGAGAAAAGATTAAGTATGCTCAAGAAAACTGCTTCTCAAACTAATAGCTGAAAATAAACTGTAGCTGAAAATACAGAGAACCTTTTAGGAAATATGTTCTCCAAGTGGCAAAGAGATGGTCCAAGTACCTTGATCACAAGGAAGCACAGTGGTAAGAACACCTGAGCTACCAGATTTGCTTTGGAACTTAACATTTCACTTCAAAAAAATGCAGCAGTCTAAACTGGTTCTTCATAAATGTCATAATTTGCATCCAGATGTGGAGTCCTCAGTACAGGAGAGACACAGACCTGTTGTAGCACATCCAGAGAAGGGCCACAAAAACGATCCAAGGGATGGAACACCTTTCCTGCAAGGACAGGCTGAGAGAGCTGGGGCTGTTCAGCCTGGAGAAGAGAAGGCTGTGAGGTGACCTGATAGCAGCCTCTCAGTATCTAAAGGGGAGCTATGGGAAAGACGACGACAGACTTTTTAGCAGAGTCTGCGGTGACAGAACAAGGGGAAATGGTTTCAAGCTCAAAGAGAGTAGATTTAGGTTGGGTATAAGGAAAAAATCTTTTACAGTGATGGTGGTTTGGCACTGGAACAGGTTTCCTAGTGTTGTGGTTGATGCCCCGTCCCTGGAGACTTTCAAGGTGAGACTGAATCAGGCCCTGGGCAACCTGGACTAGCTGTGGTGTCTCTGTTCACTACAGGGGAGCTGACTAGATGGCCTTCAGAGGTCCCTTCCACCTCTAAGGATTCTATGATTCTATGAACATACCTGCTTCAGTCAACTGCACTTGCACAGTATTTTGAATAAAAACATTCATGAAGTTTACATTAAAATCAGCACTTCAACTTTTGATGTAGAACTTCCATGTATATTGAACCTGCTTTACATAAAACTGCTTTTATTTCAGGTGCAAAAAGTTCAAGTAAATGCCAAACATGTTTCTGTTACTCAGTTGTGCATCACACTGGTTTGCATTTAGAACCGATATCCTCATTAGCTTTGTGACCTTGACTGGCATTATTAACTGTTTTGAGCCCTCCACATATAAGCACTGCACGAAAAGGCTTGATGTAATACTATATTACCCAGCTAGATTATTTGCAGGTTAATGCCATTAAATTATACTGTTAAATGTAGTTCTCTTATTTTAGCCATTGTTTATATGACACAGTTTAAGACATAAAATCATTTGGGCCACTTTCTGTCCTGCTTATAATCAGACAGCATTCTGCCACCACATCAAGTTACAGCAATGAAAATGGAGGAGTAAGGTAAAAGGCTGAACTTTGGAAAGAGCTCTTGTACAACAAAATGTTGTACAAACTCACTTCTAATCTAATTTTGAAAAGGAATTTCAAGTCTTTCATTAATTAACAGCAAAACCAAGATTATTTAATTTTGTAAGAATATCACATTTAGTACTATACATTCCAATTCTGATTACTGTCTTTATGTACTATTAAATTTTTGAAAAAACAATCATTCTAAGCTTTGATGTTTATATATCCTAAATAACTCTTAGTTTTATTAAGAAAAGGTTTTTTTTTTCCTTTTTTAGAAAAAGTGAATTTGTTTGCTTCATAGCATAAAAGAAATTGGAACTGCTTACTACTTTGTAATAAATGGAACCGTTATTCCTGTCTTAAACATCACCATTTTAGTCTCAGTGTCACTTCAGTTAAGTTTTTCCTTTTGTTTTTTAATATTTGCAAATATTTCCAATCATAATAAAATACTGATACGCAATAAACATTTTTCTCAGACTAGCTTTCTTCACCTCAGTCTATTACTTCTTAAAATTCAAACATATCAAAAACTAGCATAAAGGAATAAACGCCATAGTAGCATTACTACAGGACTGTCAGAATATACATATTTTGTTAAAATTTCACAGTAAATATATTTCTCACTGCACTTCATTAGCTACACAATATCTCCTTTTTGTAAGAAGAGATGCCAGAAAAACAAAGGACTTCACATCAAACTGTGAAAGTTATTTTTCTAGCTACTGCAGCTTGGCAGTCACCACAGGCAGTTATAATAGCTTGGAAATTGCCTCGGGGTCTATCACTGAATTCTGTTGTTGATGAGTTCTATATTGCTTCATTCTTAAGCAGCCTTTTACTTTGATTAGTCACTTTTCTTACCCCAACAGAGCTATTATAGATAAAAATTGAACAAAAGTGATCTACTAATAATTACACCTGATATTTTTCCTGGTTAAATTATGGCTGAGTGGACCTCTTCAGGTGCGTGTAAGAATAGGAATTGAATCATGCAAAATTTTACTTCAATTGAACAACGGAGCACGCCCTGGTAAGAGATGCCTGTAAATGTGACAGCCAGCTTATACAAGTATTTTAAATTCTGTTAAAATATAACAGTATTATTAAAGACATAGTGCATGCATTAAGTAATACACTTTTCCCCACTTCTGAGAAATATCTCTGATGTTCCAAAATATTCAGAGAAATTATATTTAAAGAATAAACAATATCTAAAGATTTTCAAATGAAACAAAGAAAACAAGCTTATAGGTTCTCACAGGCTTAAATATCAAATGTAGCGCTCGAGAAACAGTCAGTTTCAGAAAGGCGGGTTCTGGTAAGATCCAGCAAACAAGGAAGTCCGCATTTGTTTGTTTTCTTGTTCCACCTAACGTCATATTTCCCCATGACCTACAGTTCTAGATACATTTATTTAGAAATTATGATTCTATACTATGAAGAACCACAGTACATAATGCAGGACAGTAAAATGGCATACTACAGCAATTCTAAGAATGTTACCTTAAGGAAAAAAACAGCATTGCATCTAGTGCAGTCCATATATGTTAATTAAAGATATTGAAAAACAGGGATTTAGTGATGCACATGAAACAGCATGTAAATAATGGCAGCATTACTGTAGGACCTCTGTGCACATAACCAGATCTGGTATCACCATGCTACACTTCATTATGAAATGTAAACAATCCATAGGATGGGAGATACAGAAGTTTCATCTTTGATTCTCCACAAACTGGAAATAATGTTGCCTACTCAGCAAGTAATGACAATGTCATCATAGTGTATTGCTATCTGTTTGTCCATTCACAGTTGAATAAACATCACAGGTTAAATCAGATTGTACAATCTTTAACTGATTAAAAAACATTTAAGAACTTTTGAATCTTCATGGACATTTTTAAACTCTGTCAGTTCTGAAACTGCCTAATCTAACAAACTATTCACAGTTTGCTGTACATTAATTTTATCTTGTACATCATCCCACACCAGGAGAAGTAACTGTGTCAGTTCCAGTTTTAATATTAAACTACTTTCTTAAAATTAGAAACCTTCTGAGCAGCTTTCAGCAAAATTTCAAATAATATCTTTATTACAATCCCATTTTAATTTTATAGGAGCACTTAATGTTTTCAATGGACAACCTAAAAGGAGGAAGCAAGCTGTATGAGCAAATTCCACATACCGTAAAATGGTACATTCCTCTCGCACACTCCAAACGACAGATGTGGCACAATGATGCAATGGCTAAGAGACAACTTTTAGCATCATGCACTCAAACCCGTTACATTGTATTTTATCTGTAAGGAAAAAAAAAAAGTATGGATATTCAGTCACAGGTCTGCCACTGTAGACCCCTGTTCCTACATGCAGTATCCACTATGAATAACTACATAAAACGCCATGCCATGTTACATTTTCCACAGGCAAGCCCTCATTAGAAGCAGCACAGTTTCAATTAGTAGAACTAACTTCTGGTACTATCCTGATGGGCAGCTCTGAAATCTGTACAATTCATTCTTACATTGTTCTTAGATCTTGTGAGCTCTTATTCCTCAAGAATTCATTCAGTCCATAAGGTGGTTGGTTTTTATGATCACCAAATCATGCTTTTTCCCAAAGGAATAATGGAAAAAAATTACTAGCTTACGCTTTAATTCTCACTACCGTTATAGAAGCCTAAATTCCCATGATCTAAGCCCAGTTTTGTTTCCAGTACTAGTTCAGCTGAGATCCAAACTTCATTATATAGTTTTCAGGTGAAGACCGTAAGCTGTAATCAATCAAAGCAAAAAGAAGGCTTGGAAATGGAAGTACTAACACACATAACAAATTGGAAATAGAAACAGATCAAGTTGGTCAGGACTACACATCAAGTTTATACAATCCGAAGCAAAGCTGGAAACTAAACGCAAGTCTCATTACCAGTTGCCTTGGCATCCACAATAACAAGATTTTGAGAACTATATAAAACAAAAGATATTTCAAAATGTATGAAATATCACATTTTTAAAGAGCAGAAATACTATTATTATTATTTAACTATGGATGGGTGGACCAGTTTCAAGAAATCTCCCTCTGTTAAGAAACATGTCACCATGTACCACAACACGCAGGGCTAATTAGCTGCTATTTTAAGCTGACTTCTTAAGCATTTTCCAATGCGCTTTTTCTCCTCATTACAACGGATGATCACTCTTCTTCCACAGTAGACTGACTGAAATATTAAACTCACACAACTTCTGGCCTTCCATTTCAATGGTTTCAAGGTGTGCACAACTGTTCATGCACTTACATTCAGAACTGAGAGTAACGGCATCTAAACACAGAAGAAATCAATGAAATACCACGTCTTCCCCCCCAGAGTCTTCCCTAATAACTGCTAGTACCCGCTTCATTTTCACAAGACCATCAGTGTCATCTCTCTTACTGTTACATATGCTCGGAATGCCTTGCTCAATTTGTTGTCAAAGTTACTGTTGTCTGTGTTACGAGCTTTGTAAACCTACCTTCATAATATACTATCCTTCCAGCAGAAACATTAATCACGCAGGTAAATGCAACCATTCTCGGAAGTGAGGCAAGGATTAATTAGCTAAGATTGCTTGCAGGAAGCTAACACACTTTAGAAAAATATAGCTATTTCTTTAGAGTAGTAATGATTCCCTAAGTGTTAATAGCTAGTCATTGGGAAAACAGGTTGTTCTTCCTGTTAAGACTGAGGACAGAAAAATTTGAAATAGAATGAAAATTACGAAAATACCGTATTAAAATGCATAGCATAGATTTCATCAGTCCAACAAATATTTAAAGATAACTGTTAGTAATTTGGCTCTATTATCTTGCTTTTTTTTTTTTTGAAGTCTATTTCTTCACCCTTCAGATACAATTTAGTTCTTCTGGTAATTGTACAGCTGATCAGATCTGGCAAGTACTTGAAAGAATGTTTATGAAAGATTCTTATGGTTTTTTGGGTTTTCAGTCATACCTTATTTTCTGATAAAAGTACCAAACTGAATTGAAATGCTCTACTTTATGGCCTATATTCTTATCCAAATTAGCATTGCAAGGAGCAGAATGGAGAAACGGTCATGTTTGCACTTAAACCATTTTCTTCTAACTTGCTGGTAGCTGACTTTGGCAGGACAAAAGATCTTGTAAAAAAGCCTAACTCTGCTTTTGCATCGCTCTTGTCTGCAGCAAGCAAACTAGCCTCACAGAAGCCGCTGACATTTGGCTGTATATCAACTTTATAGATGCATGAGTGATATTTCATAGAAAAGAAGCTTTGGATTTCATGATCAAGTTCTTGTAAGGATACCCAGTTAAAAATCAACACTGCTTCAAATCAAATTCTAAATGAACACTGCTTACAATCCCACACTGTAATCACACTGAAAGGTGTTACTGTAGTGTTGCAATACCTGTCATAACTCATGTGTAACATGTTCTTAAACTGCACAGATTTCTTGTGATCAAAATCATATGACACAAACTACCTAAACACAGAAGTTGTTTAATCAAACAAATTCACCGCTGATTGTCCAAATCCACCTAACACTCCCAAGTGTCAATATTTGTCCTGCTTCCTTTACAGTAGGGATACATGAACTGCTAGTAGCTGCCCCGCATCAGTAACAATCATGATCTGAGCAGCTAGCACAAGAGCACACAGAAGGATGATGTTTAGCAAAACCTTGCTGAGGTTTCTATTTACAGAATTTTTGCCCAACCTAACTGACACAGAGATCAGCAAAGCCTCCAACTATATTTCCTTCAAGCAGCTGTGCAGCCTATAAACTTCATACAAACAGAACCATTATTACACTTCTCCTGACTTTTGCTCATCTTCCCTCAGGGCTCTTCAGGCCCTTTTCAAATTCTGAGGCTGGGCAGACGTAGGTGGAACAGCCTGCTTCAGATCATGGAGACCTCCGCTGAAAATCCCAGATCATCTCCTGACATTTAGTACTGCAGTCCAAAACAGAGCACAGCTTTTCCCTGAGGGGTACAGAATACTGAACATCCATCTCCAGAAATGGACTCATGTTCATTAAGGTGGCACTGCTTATTGTTTAACACAGATATTTTTAAAGCAAATTTCTGTTGCTTGATGCTGGGCAGGAAACAGTATGCATGGAATAGTTAGGTTTCTATTTTTTTTTTTTAAGCTGTACCTTTTTTTAATTTTGCCCCTGGACTACAGTAAGGGAACAGAGGAAATCTTTTTAAATGTACGTGTATCTGTTATATCTCAGAAGCCAGCATTATTCTTTTAATGTACTACAGTTTTAAAGTGTAGCTTTATTTCTGATTTTCTTCTCCTACCAGTTATCTGAAAGATGTGCAACATGCAACTTAGGCAACAATCATCTTTTTCTACCATAGCTACAAATAGAATGATACAGTACAAATTCAAGAAAAAGCACATTCCTCCATTACAAATCACTACCTGCTAAAGATGAACATAAATGCTAAAAATCTGTTGCATGCACACATACTACATAAAAATATTACTGACAGGACTCGCCATTTACAGATTCAAGTCCCACTGACATAACAGATGGATTTCTCCACCAATTTATCTAAAAACGATCAGACCAGTTCTCCACCTTAGTTTTTTCCTGTCTAGCACAGACTAGATTTACTTAACCCCAACCCCAAACAGCCAGCATACAGAGTCCTCTGCTTTCCCATGGATTCTCAAAAGATAAATTTGAGACAATTGCTCATGACAAAACACTAACACAGCCACTGCAAACTTTCCAGCCTTTTCAATCAGTTTTGTAATTCTGCTTCCCTCTGTTTGTGATCAAACTTGACAGCTGCACCTCCTCCACATTCTCAGTTTTCAGAGAGCTCACCAGACCTCTCCTCAGCTAGCATCAACAGTAAAACAAAGCTGCCTGGCCACCAGCCACTAAAATCACCTGCTCCCATCAATTTACAACACAGACTTGTTATCTTATTTCTGTTTGCCCCAAGATTTCAAACATGTAAAACTTCACACCACTGTGTAGCACCTTCCCAGGTGTATGGTCAGTACTGTATGTTCTACAATGGTGAGAGGAGCTGGAATTTAAAAAAAAAAGTTTGTTTTTTTTTTTAAACAAATATTCAATTTCTTTCTGAGTTGAATATACTCTTTCATTAGCTAACCTCACTTGACTGGACTAATTGGCATAAAAATTACACATTTCTGTGCTTAGATCTGGCTGAATGAATGCAACATTGTCAGCATTAATTAAGTGTAGATCAAGAGCTATAGTTTCACTGCTCCAAATGTAAATTTCCTCAAAAGAATTCTAAATAAGAGGTTCTTGCATTATGCTGCACATAACTGTAATTGGACAAACCTTCAGAATCAAAGAGCTAATTTCACAGAGCCCTTAACAAGTCACAGTTGAACTAAGGAAGAAAAAAATACAGAAGTACATCTGCTTCTTCCTTATTATTAGTCAACATACTACACTACACCTCATTAGCAAACTAATTTTAAAAAGGAATCTAACACAGTTTCAAAAGCCTGTCTTGATTTTATTTTTTTGTGTGTGGCTAGATCTTCAAAATCGCCAACACCTGCATCTGTATGTACACAACAGGAATCAATTCAAAGAGGAAAAAACCTCATTTCCAGTTTCAGTACTGAAATGAGGTTAAACTTTTTCAACTCAGCAGTTCCTACTGTGACAGTCAGTACCAGGTTTTTTTTCAAAAGAACTCAGAAAAGTTATATTAAAAATCTATTCTTAGCTCTTTATCCTGCAAAAATGCTAGAAGCTTCCAAGATAAAAACAGACTGAAAAGGTCTTGCAGGCACTTTACTCTTGTGAGTTGTTTCACAAAAATCTACAGGACTGTCTACAACCTCAAGCAGATAAGGCTATGTCACATCAGATAAAAGAAACAAATACAGGAACAGGGTATGAGTGTCATTTTCTAACTCTTTCCCCAGTGTAACCGCCTACGTCTTTCTGAGCTGGTGGGAGATGTACAGTGACTGCATCCCAGCGCAGAACTGAAGCGTAAGAACTTGCAAGACGTTGCTCTTTAATGTAAACAAATATGGCATCTAGGTAAACAGGTAAGCAATTGAATTTCAGCAGTCTTAACTGACTGAGAAAAGCAATGCATGTCAGGAACAAAGGGGATAACCATTCTGAATTATAAATACAGCTGTCATATATATTCCACCAAGGTCAAAAGCAGCACACAAACGTGAAGTAATGCATAAAATTAATGCAGATCTTCTCAGATCCAGTCCACTAAGCTGGTCATCTCATCAGAGAAGAAGTTAAATTACAAGTTGCAAGTTCAGCAGGCAGGAGCTGCCTTTCATAATTCCATGCTGACCGGGTCTGATCACCTGCTTGTCCTGAGCATGCCATGTGGCAGCTTAAGACAATCTGCTCCTTAACCTTCCCTGCCTTGAGGCCAGATTGACAGGTCTGTAATTCCAAAGCTCCTCCTTCCTGCCCTTCCTGTACGGGTGTATCACATTTGCCAGCCTCCAGTCAAATGGGACCTCCCAGATAGCCAGGACTGCTGACAAATTATTCAAAGCAGCTTGGCAAGCACTTCCAGAAGCTCTTTCACAACTCCTGGATTGATCCCACCTAGCCCAATAGATTTGTGAGTGTCCAGGTGAATACTTACTAAGTTGCTAACCACTTCCCCTGGCTTCATTCCACTTCCCGCCTCCCTACTTAGCTTCAGCACATCTTTGTCCTTCTTTAAAAGGCCATAAACTCTTTTTCTTCCAGAATTGCAGGAAAAGCTCTCTGTTCAGCCAGGTTGGCCTCATTCTGCACTAGCTCATCTCTCTGCACGTAGGGACAGCCTGTTTCTGTGCCTTCAGCATCTCCTTCTTGAAGAGTGCTCAGCCTTTCTGGACCCCTCTGCCCTTTCCAACTGCCTCTCCAAGGAACTCTGTCAACCAGATACCTCCACAGGCCAAAATCTGCCCTACAAAAATCCAAACTATCAGATCATCTTCAGCTTTATTTCCTGATTTCTATTGTCACTCATATCGAGCTGCATATCATCTGCACTGTGTTTCTGCAAATGCTCGGAGATTTTCAGCTGAAGGTTCTATATGATTTATTCTGGCATTTGCAATCAAATGCATTTAAGATCATTTAGCAGAAAATATTATGTACTGTAACATTTAACTGAGTTATAGCAATCCTACAGCCATTATTATGGAATTATTCCATGCTTGATCAGAAAGCCTCTCTCCCTGCCTCCCAAACACCAGGACTCTGCTCTATTTCCAGAGCTGTGTATTTTCCAGCCACTAGATGTTGCTCTGGTTAGAGGAAACAGAACACTAAGAACCATGAAAAAGAAAACTCAGTGACCATTCCATGGCAAAAATATGTTGTTGCAGTATTTAATTTTCTACTCTGCTCTTCTCTTTGCAAAACAGCCTGGGTATTTCTTGTTGTTTTATTATTATTTTATTATTATTATTTCTAGACCAGTTCACCCAGGACTAGAATAAAAAAAAGAAACACTCGTCATATTTTCAAGACTGAGATGTCACAGATCTTTCATAAGTACTAAGAATGACAGCATAAAACCTGATTTTGTTCCCCGTATTTTCTTCCTTAGTTATATTACACCAGGTAAAGATATACTGAAGATCTTACCTTTACATTGAATTATCAGATTTTAATTATCTTAGCACTTTAACCACTGAGATTATTTTTACAAAATATTTTTTATCCATTTTCAGAGATTATTAAAGTATTAAGGTAGTTTAAAATAGGTTCTTAGCTCGTTAACTCTAATTTTTTATGTAAATTCAATGAAGTCCTAACAATTTGATTCCAGCTTTTTCATTTTCTCATCACAAATTCTTCCCTGATAGATTTCAGCATAGAAAAAGAATCATTTATTGGTTTAATCAGAAGAGTTAAGAAGTCCACAGAAAAAAATGACATCAAATAATTGGAAAAGACTAAGCAAAGAGGAAGTAATGAAACAATTAGTTCTGGAGTAAAAAAAGCTAACCTTCAACTCAAAATGAAATACAAATCTTCTTATTGTGTTCCTGATATGGAAAAGAAAGAATGAATTAATTCTCTCTTTTGAAGAGAAATCTTCATAGATGCATCCTGCTAAGCTGTGCAGTCAAAAGTTAGAAAAGAGGATTTGGGGTTTCCCCACATGCAATTATCAGCATTCAGATCTGAAAAGTGAGCTCTAGATGGCAATGGGAGCAACACCTGTCTCAGTAATCACCTCCGAGAAAGCATTTACCTCTTCACAAATAAAATATAAATATACTTTTTATGAAGTAAAATAGGTAAAATAAACCTGAAACAAACAATTTTGTTTATTAATGCTTATAACACCCTATCTCTGTTTTCCTGGGTTTAGGAGTCTTTTGTTCGTATAGAAAACTAAGTATAACCACTGCAGTTTTGAATTACTTTCCATAACCTAAATCTGAAACCCAAATGAAGATGCATCAGCATGAACATACATATGCATCTATGTACACATAATCATAAGTGCATAAAGTCACATTCACTTATAGAGCTAGATGTATAGACCACACACATCAGTATAGATGTATCATTTATCTGAACTAAGTAGTAGATTAGAATTCTGCATTTAGAGTAAATATTCTTTGGGGATCAGATTTCATTTTACTATGTATACATTTACTGTGTGGGAAAACAAAACAGAATACATCATGCAAAATTTCCTGTTAGTATTTCAGTAACAGCACTCTGAATTCAGATTGTAACTCAGGGCTACTTGCCCCAAATCTACTGTAACTTGTACAAAATAGAATAACATAGACTTGGAAGTGATGCTTTGGTGGGGATGGGCATTGAAAAAGGTGCTATACTTGCAATAAATTAAGAAATAAAATTATGTTCTAAACCAAATAAACAGTAAAAGATAAAACAAAGAACCCACCAATAAATAATCACCTTACAGATTAGTACCAACATTTTTACCCATATATTATTCCAGTATTTTCTCATTAGCTATAACCTTCCCTCGCATTTTTCATGGGAATCAAAATTCAGATATTTTATACATTATCTAAATACATCCCTACTTTTAACCATTCCAGGAGAACAAAGTTGTAAATATAGCAACTTTGTCCGCTGTTACTCAATCTAAAACTATACTACATTTTTTTGGCTCCAAGAGACCTTGTGCACGTCACTAGTTTATTTTAAGACTGCATTTTGGGATCAGCAAAAGAAAATGTCAGATTGTAAACAGCCAAACACCAAGAGCAAGGAGAAATAACAGCAACAGGAGGAATATTAAATGAGGACACAATAACTCTTTTTGTATGGAAACTGCATACCATACCATCCTTACTACTTCAGAGAAAGAGCACAGTATGGAAAATAAGAGTTATTTAATCACTTGAAACGCACAAAATGGAGACTAACTATTCCTTTTTATAAAGACGGACAAACAAATAGCAACGCTACAACTGGGAGCTAAATTCTACCCCAACTGTATAGGTACAGTAATTCCACATTTATGTACTACACAATAAAATATCAACTCAATGCTTTGGGGCTAGTGTGCACAGTACCTGGCTAAAGACTAAACAGCAGCAAAAACAGGCAGTCTGGTACCCAAATCTTTGCTAGGCCACCAATAATTTTTATTTTGTCAATTTGATGCCTCCCAGAATGAACGGCTGTGCCAGCACAAGCCCCAAATGTTCATCGACTCACGTGTTACAACAGGCGAGCTTTCACTAACACAATTCAATTGTACCAGTACAATTTGCAACTGCTGGTAAACTGAATTGCCATTACAGGTTCCTTGGAATCTAGTGCAGCAGTAATCTGGTCACAGAGATGGACACAGTTCTAGATCAGGAAGTCATAGTTAAATACTGGAAAAGCCCGATATTTTTTTTTCAGGGTATGAACTAGATGTTTTTAATCTCTTGATTAAATTAATCTTTAATCTTGTCTGTTTTTTTTTTTTTTTTTAAGAATTTCAGGATAAGGAGGGCATCTGCATCACCCCATCACTTAAATACAGACTGTCATTCTTGAGTAAACTAGAAGCAGCAGCATATACACCTACACTTTCTTTGCACAACTTTCCAAAAGGTGGACGGTTGGACTGGATGATCTTGTAGGTCTTTTCCAACCTAGCTAATTCTGTGATTCTGTGAAAAGGAAGAAGAAATTTAGCTAACTGCTGAATCCTTTAAGATTGCTTTGTCCATCAGATATGCACGAGAACATCATACTGATGGTACAAGCTAGAAGTCTGTGAATCATTTGCCAGCTAATTTGCCTACTGATACTTTTCTTTAAGCCAACCCAGAAGCAAATCTCATCCCCCTTTGACTTGTACTGTAAGAGAAGCTGAGGCAGGCTGTGTTAACACAGACTTAATCAGGGACAGCAAAGAGTTTCCCGTTACATTGTTACCATGCTTTTGTCTCATTTCAAGCTTCTAAAATCAATTTACATTTGGTAATGCCTGAATAGCTATCTGATATGCAACAGAGGTATAACGTGTCTCTCTAACTCACATTTGATTGATGTCACCGAGCCTGTGGGAATAAGAGCCATATGGCTGTGGATGCAGACAGCTCTATTACTTTATTTATCCCTATTCATTATGTTGAAGTGGCAGCTCCACAGATCCACCCCATTTGCAGAAGAGAACTGGAAAGAGCTGCCTAGGACTCCTTCAAGTGCTTGCTTTTCCTAGCCTCAGCATTCAGTCCGCAAAGGAGTCCTCAGAGGGATCTGTTATTTTCCCCATGTCCATGAAGCTTTAAGCATTTTTGAGAGCACATGAATAAAAATAAAACGAGCATGTCAAAGCTCTGCTGGGAAGAAAACCCTTCATCTCCTGGCTCCTTCACCAAAGCACAAAGCAATGTAGATTTTGACATTTAATCTCAGAACACCAGAAAGACGGCCTCCTTATGTATTTCTTGTACTCCACCTCCAAATCTTCATACTTGCCTTATTTGAAGGAGTTCATTCTACTCTGAGTCTTTGAGAGAGCCATGTGCCCTCTTTCAGGGTCCTCTTATACAAAAGAAAACAAAAACAACACCACCACCACATCCACATATGTTGTCTAGAGCTTCTGTCTTGAAAAAACAAGAGAAACCTCATCCATTTTAGCAACTTCTGCTCAACAAAAGTTGTTATTTCCCATTCACCATCTACTGCGATGGGAGGTTTTATGAGAGTTTTATTTTAATAGGTTTTAAGAGTTTTCTTTTTATTGTTCTTCTTACTTTTAAATGAAAGAACGTGATGAAGAAAATGAAGTAACCATCAGCAGCCAGAAAGTCATCTGCAACTACAGATTGCAACTCACATTTCTCACCTTCTCTATCTATATTTCCCAGTACTTGCAAACAAGCATGAGTACACACACACACACAAAAAAAAAAAAAAAAACACAGGGAAAAGACACAGGAGAAGTCTCTTTTTTGGTTCATTCTTTTCTTTTGGTCTTGGGGTTTTGTATTTAACAGTGACACCAGTGACAGCCATAAGGCAAGGCATTTCATCTCATTCTAGGTGGCTCAGACTAAAAGTTACACCCTAAGATAAAGTCTTCCTATTTAATAACCTAAAAAATTAGCTGTTTTTATATCTATTAATCATAAATGCTATTTGTTATGTTCCATGGAATTAAAAAAAATTAGGAAAGAAAAAAGCTTGCACTCCACTGGCAAGAGATAAAGGTCAGGCAAAGAGGGAGAAAGGTTTTTCAGACTTCTTTCTTGCAAAGCATACAAGCACACAAATAGAACATGAGCTCATGTTCATCACCCTTAGGTAAAAGAATAGATAGAAAATCGAGGTTTTCAGCGGCTGAACTTTGTTTAAGGAGCAATACCTGTACAAATACTTGGCCCTTATTCAGGGGGTAGGATCAGAGAATCTCTATGCACTGCATACTATTACAAAATGAATTTCTTCTGATCACAGTTCTCACTGAAGCACAATGCATTTCAGGTGAATTAATGATGTGATGGGATAACTCAAAATGTGCTGGCCAACCCTGAAAGAAAGGGTCAATTCTGCACCCAAGAATGTTGACTAGTTCAAGTTAAATTACATATTATGAACTAGCTCTCTTGTTAAAATTATTTCTTCCTTTTTAAAATCTTTTAACCTCCGTAAAGTTGCTACATATCTCAGGAACCTGCCTATCTTGAAGCAGCAGCAGGAGGATCATCTGGAAAAGGTAGAAACCATAAGAAGGCAAACAATTTACAGGAGCTGATTCCCCAATCTCTCCTTTTCTATTGAGCAGATGCAATAATGAATAGCCTGAGGATAGTTTCAAGCAATACGTCCCACATCACTGTTGCCAGTAGAATGGCTTGGTTACTGTTTTCAGTCACACAAAGATAATTCAAATCTGCCCAGAGTATTCTCACCAGTCATCCCTAATGGCAGAAAAAAAACAAATCACCTAACGCACAGCTCCTTGTAGTTTTGGATCTAACCTAACCATTCAGTTAGGAAATCCTACAGAAAGTTGAAAATATTAGAATACTACTAGAGAATCGTAGTTAAAAATTAGGCGTATTAATATCAGAAATAGTCAAGCTAGTTCTCTTGATCTTGACAATTTATTCTTCAATCGCTTTCCCTTAGTCTGTATAGCAAGCCATATTAAATTAGAATTCTGCTTATGGTATTGTTTGGAAGGCAAAGCTCTGCTTACTGCTGAGATATTTGGTAGAACCCACTTTATGAAAACAAGCATTCCACAACACAGTGCTTTGTTTTCAAAGGAACCATTACAAAATAATAAGACATCTTTCCATACTCTATTGTCTAGAACTAAGTAAACAGTAAATATTCTACAAACAAGTAGAGCAGAGCTTCTGTGTGATATGTCCAAAATATCAGACAAAACCAAGATCCAAAATACATTGGATCAAATTCTAAGGACTTCCTTGCATCAAGGTTCCACGGCATAAATGTTCAGGCTAGACATTTAAGAATGGAAGGATACTGTGATACAGAGGTTTATAAAGGCTTGTATCTTCCTTCCCTTTCACAGTACAGATAGGAAATGATAGGCACCGACAAAGAGGAAGTATGTGGTGATACACTAGCAGAGAAAACTCAGAAGTACAGAAAATGAGAATAGGAAAGAATCTGTAAACTAGACTGCAAAGAGTTCTATTTGCAAGAACTATGATTTTGAGGCGTATCAATAAAAAATAATGAAGCAGTAGCAGTGTTGGAGATGGTACGGCTGTTGAGTTGGAAGAAGCCATACCTGCACTACAAGTGTCTAGAGTTGTAGAAGCAAAGAAACACAAGAAACAGAAGGCTCTGAAGATGCATCTTGTTTACTTAAATCCCTATTATCTTGGAAAAAAAAACCACAAAACAAGCAGCAATATGAGCTAACTACTACAAAGAACTTTCCTTCATAAAGCAGAATGTGAGACCAGCGGCTGGAATCCTGGACAACATTCTCTATTTTCAAGGCATTCACCAAATTATTTGTTCAAAGCTTCCTCCTTCCTCTTCACCATTGGACTGCCCAAGAACACCTTGCTTAAGTGTCTTTCAGAGATACTGTGGGCATGCATAAGCTGACTCAAATTAACTGATTATGAAAAACCTCCCCCAATCTTATACTTCTAGGATTATAATCTATGGGAAGTAAGAACACACTCCTTCCTCAAGATTATTTGTTTTTTTAAAAGCATGATGAAGAAAAATATCTTGACTGCACTAAAATTCATTGTCTCCATTGCTGAGCACAACAGTTAGTTGTATACTCATTGAAATTCCCATGCTATTTCAGTGGCTGAGATGATAGAACAACAATAGAACTTCCATTTGCAAATCTGCCCGGGAACTTTGTAGGAGAAAATGAATATGCATTTGTAAATAGTATTACAAACCAGAATAAGTCAGTTTGATCTTAGTGTGTGAAAAGAATGAACCACACATCCCCCACCATGCCCCCAGTACCTGCTTCTAAAACAACTGGTTGGCTTTTGAAATACTGTAAGCTTCAGCTAGAACATAAATAGTCAAATTTATTTTTCTATTCTGTGGAAAACTGCATCAAAGGCATTGACTTTTGCCTACACACTGCACTGTTTAAAACAACTGTATCATCCACACTGATTATTTCTTCTTCAAGACATTAACCTCTTGATTACCAAATAAAGACATACGCTGAAAGACTGCATTAATGCAGCTGAATTTTTTTTTTTTCTGTTTCTGTTTGAGGCACTGTGGATGATCCCATCACAAGATGAAAGAGAAAATGTTTGTATTTCTTTTCTCCTGATATTACTTTGTAACTTTAAAATACAATAACACTGAAAACTATTTTAAACGCTACATTAAGAAATAAACTCATTGAACTGCATTGGCTTTGATCTCAATTTACAACTACAACAGACAAAACTATACAATAAAGGAAAACAAAAACAGAAAACAAAGCAACAAGAAGCACATCACACGTTTTTCCAGGATGTAGACTATCCCAGCGTACCACAAGGAGGTCTGCAATCAGTACAGCTGTACAACTAACACTCCTTCTACAATTGCTTGCAAGTGTAGCTGGCCTAACCCGCAGCTACAGAAATGTGTAATAACTGCAACAGCCACCTGGAATCACTAACCTCCATGGAAAATCTGCATCCTTCAGTAGCTGGACTGGTGTGAAGCTGTTCCAGAATAAGCAGAACAAAGAAGTGGCTTAGCTCTCTCCTCAATACAGGTTCCAGATTAGGCTCGCCAAAAAGCAACTACCTGGAAAAAACAGTCTCCTAGAATACACTGTAAATATTTACTGGCTTTAATGTGAACATGCTTTTGATCTACATGCATCCATGACTGCCACTCTTACTAAGGATTCTTTGAAACCTTTCTAAATATCTTAAGTGCTTTACTTGGAATACTGCAACTTTCTGTAGAGAAGATGCTTGTTTTCACCTTATAAATGGAATGTGAAAAACAGCATTGGAACTGCACAGAGTATTACTGGATCACATTCATATTCATTTATTCCTACAGCAATAAATCAAATCTCTCCAAAGGACGCACATTATAACATTATTGCCAGATCTCTAGCTAAATTATTTTCTTAACGGATGCAGTAATTCAATAACAAATTTTACTAGAACAGTAGTATTTGATAGCCTTTTTTCTCACTCAGCTAATACATAGTAGCTGAAATCTGAACTTTTTCCAAGAAAATGTGAAATTGTTAACACAGCTATTATTCTGTTAAACGAAACCAGCTTATCTTCTTAAACTAAAAAAAACACATTACTCAACTGGAATTGTCACTGAAGCAAATACTTGTGGAAAACATACAAGCATTACTGATTATCAGTAAAAACAGTCATTCTCGACTTCCAGTCGTGCAAAACTGACATTTCTCAGTTTCTTTTAGGAATTAAGGTAGCAAGGTCAGAAATGGAGAACTCATGTTTCTTACTGAAATAACGTTCTGCTTTAAAGAACTAGCGTGATTTAAGATTTACAACTACTATTACAGAGGTCTTTTCCCTAAAGCGCTCAATATAACTGCAGCAAAAAATTGCACAAGGTTTTTTATCCTTCCCCTGGAATGCTTGACATCAAACATCAATATTCTATAGATTCTGTAGTGAACGGAAAGATCAACATGATGGAAAAGGAATTACAAAAGAAGTGGAAGAATCAGCACAATAGCAAGGTGCTACAAAGGGGGGAAGTAGATCGCTCACCTGCATCAGAAGATTCTGGGTTTGCAGGGAAAAGCTTCCACTAAGGAGGAATCTCCAGAAAGAGATCCTTTTTCAGTGGCAGTCAGCCATTAAATGAGGCTTAAGAGTGAATTGCCTTCACCTGTGCTCCCAAGGCTGACTAGGTCTTTCCTCCAGGTGCTCACTCAGTGGTTCAGGCTGTGACTCAACAGTTCCCATACAGATTCCAACTCAAAATTCCTTTTATTACTAGTATTCCTTGCTTATGCTGCTTTATATTTCTTACCCATCCTTGGACCTCTTTGATTTTTATTTTTTTTTAGCATGTATTCTCTCTCTATCCTATGCCCTTTCCTCATCTTAGCTTTTCTCACAATATCCACAACTCCCAGGTATTAGCCTGGTATGCTAGCACTACTGGCACTCACAGTATTATATTTTGGCCCAAATATATAATGCACACATGCCTGTAGCAAACAAGAAAATAATGCTGTGCATACGTCTTTATACAGGCAGTAAAAAAAGAAAAAATCAATTCATTTACAGTAGAAAGGAGAAGGTTTTTTATGTTCAAAGCAAACTTGCAAATTAAGGATAATTTCATCCCTTCTAGACTTTTAACAATTCCTTTTTCTATAAGTGCAAAAATGTATTCATTTAACTTTTGAACAGGGTCTGTCTATTAAATGTGTCTGAAACAAGAATTTTGTGAATTAAGCTTTCATCTTCTAAATACCTTCTCTACCTCTTGAGATTTCTCCCTTTAAAAGTTACACTGTTATAAGTATTTATAAAAGCCATGGAGGATGCATCAAAATATTACAAAAAGCTCTTACAATAAACACTGTACTTTAGATGTAAATTTATTTCATTTTTACATATTAACAATTGCTTTGATTAGAATCTTTGGTATTTTTCTTTACTTCATAATGGCACTGAAGGTGATTTCAAGTAAAATAAACAAGAATACTTGCTTTATTATGAACTTGCATGGCAGGTCATACTCCATACCCTTTTTTGGGCAATACTAGAGCAATAAGATAACAACCTAATGAGATGCTATATAAGGTACGTGAGATAGTAAGATACAAAGTGAAATTCTGCAACTTTTGAAGTTGTTCAAGCTGGACAGAGTGCTACTGAATAACTGATGAACATAAAATGCCAAAGTCTCAAAAGCTGTGACTTTTCCATACGGGTAGATGAGGTATACTAAAAAGTCTGAAGCGTGCATAAATTATTTTTGCATTAAAAACATCCTAATCAGAGGCAGCCATGTTTTCCTAAGCCAAAAAGAAGGTGGAAAACTGGCAAATGCTTTATCAGCTACCTGCAGTACTTGGCACATAGCTAACAATGGCAATTTAGGCAACAGCAACTACATTTGATCTTACTTTATAGACTACACACCAGTCTCCCCCACATTAGAACACAGGTAAATTTGAGGGCTACGATTTTTCACAGTAAATTGTGCCATTTGAAGAACAGACAAGAAATAGCACCTATTTAAAGCACTGGTTTTGCAGGACTAACCTCTGCCACTTTTTCAGCGACTATCATTTTACATGCGATGAACAAATTAAAACTGAAGTAGCTGCACAATGTATGTTTCTGTTCATGCTCAGAGAACCAGAGCTCTATCAAAGTTAATCATATACTAAGCAGAAGTGAAAGGAAAGTTTTATGTGGCATTTAAAAACATTTTGACATTTTTAAGTTCGTAATAGTGAGGAGTTTCAGATAAAATCCAGATGTCTGTCAAGAAGTCCAACATTTATTTGCTGAGAACAAAACTGGTGATTGTTTAGAATTCACTCAAATGGAATACCATGTAAATCAAGCAAAGTAGATTTACTTCAACTTGTGGTATCTTCAAATCTTCATATCCTTATTAGTCTACTATAAGACTAATAATGACACAGCCAGACACTCCTGTTGCAAAGCTAAGAAACGGAAGCTTGGAACTTGTTGTATGTGAAGGTAACATTTCCAGAAGTGCTCCCTAAGCGTGGTTAACAAACTTAACGCAGCCAATGCACAATTCTTCAGGATTATCAGTGCCATCCATTCTAACGAAAAATCAGCAACTTGGGATTCGCTCAAGTTAAACAGCAGCTGCTTATGGCAACACTGAGAACACATACTTATTTTGTTTGTTTGAAAACAAAACTTCTTCCTAACTACTCTTCATGCAAAGCCTGCATTTCCCACAGGCACAATATGCTTTAGCACTTCATTAGATGGACAACACTGAGCTTATTTAAAAATAGGCAAGCAGTGTCACAGCTCATTTGCTCTGATGCAATTGTCAGAAGGTAGTTACAGCCCGCATGCCCAACCACAGGGAACATTTGGCATAAAAAGACACAGCAGGAACGATGTTTTTTAATATAACAAAACACAATGGTTTGGCAGAGGGTGGCTTTCATGCTACAGGCAAATGGTAACCTACTCCCCCTGTTGTTCCTTGCCAAGAATTAGCGCTGAAATTCAGATGTTGCACTCAGACAGTTTTAGGAGTTCTAATGAAGTCAGAGCCACCCAAGGTTTGTTTCTTTTTGAATCTTCCTGCAGGAAATGGTACTAACTTAAATGAACCTCAGCAGTGCTAACAATTATCCTGAGCTATCTCAAGTGTCTCAACAAATCCACGAGGTAGCAATACCCAGAGACTCACAAAACAATAGTCCAGTGATGCTGCAAACATTTAAATTTGAAACGTCAGTGTTTTGAACCAGATCTGTAACTGCATCTGTATTTTTACCCCTGTGTTTCGTACCATTCTTCCCTGCTTTTAATACACAACTGACAACATCAAGAAACAGAATCATGTACCTGAAGGGCCCCTACATTCTAGAAGTATTACGTATATGACAGTATAAAAAGAATATGAAATATTTGAGCTTTGGTGAGAAATTTCGCTACACTGAGATGCAGTAGGTTCACCTGAAGCTCAAATTCCATCAACTGTTAATATAACTGACAGAATCCTGACAGAGATCCACCAGCTTTGTCCAGGAATTGTACTATTTGGGAAGATGCACGATGCACCTTCTGCAGGAAGGCATGCACATGAAGGCTGTCTCCAGATACGGGGTCTCTGAAATCTGCTGCAATCAGCTAACAAGTATACCCAAGATAATATGCCTATCTGCATGCTACTGACATTGTCTTAATGAAAATAAGATGATCCACATTCATCATCCACCTCCAAGGTTACTGGAGCTGCCAGCTAAGAAACTAATAGTATTTAATAAGAGTGTTATGAATCAAACAGCGAGTTTTTCAGGATTTTAGTTCCTTTCTGGACCATGAGCAGAATCATTGCCTCAAACATCACGGGAATTCTCTCCCTAGGAGAGTAAACAGGATTTTCTGGTCAGCTTATAAGGCAACTAGGTTAAGTGGGGAAAAATACTTTTATTTCAAACCATACCCAGCTATACTTCAGTCCTTTTTGACAAAGTATATTAGTCAACCAATTTCTGTGAATCACATGATTGAGCACTCCTCTTCAACTTTTGGTGTTCTCAAAATATCAGCAAACATTACCTAGAGAAACACTAAACAATCTGAAGAAAAAAAGGGTGTGCTACTTTTGTGCTGCACTGCTCACCTAAATGCTGATCTCTTTGTGCTTTACATTCATTGGGATAGTCACATCTCTAAATGGAATTAATACACACCCCCAAATATATGTAATGGACCTTCAGAGAAGCCAGTGATATCTACCTTTACTCTACCATATCTGCATTTAAGACATTTTTAATCAATAATATATTGATACAAGTCTCCCGCAGTGATTAAATTCAGAACTGAATTCCAGCTTTTGAATTCACATCAAGCTTCTTCATAACACTTGACATTGTCCTTTGGATGCAGTATTTGCGTTATCATAGGAAATAATCATCACTTTCTGCTTCATTTTACTGATAAGACAGACAAAATTATTAACATGACTTGAAAGAGCAAACAACACAAAGCAAGTTCTCTGAGGTTCTGTTACGTAGACCAGGACTGTATTTATACTCATTTCAACAGCCTGCATCTGAGCTGATGCTCCAAAGCCCTCCATGTAGGTTTCTCTCATCCTATTAAAAATCTGAATGAAGTCCTACACAACTGGACTGCAAGCATCTACTGAGAATAAGGAAAGTTCTGATGGCTGCCTTTTTTTCTTCTTGATTCAGAGTTGTTCCCTATGAGAGCTTTCTGAGATCTCAAGGAGTTGTTCTACACCTATAGAAAGTTACATAGTTCAGGCTTTCGAAAAACAGAAGAAAATGCTGAAGAAAAAGTTATACTATTTTAATAACCAGTGTCCAAAGCAATTCCGTAACATGGTAGCTGGTGTTTAAGTTGCCAGAACAGTAATGTAATTAACATGTAAGCAGTTTCTTACTTATGAAATCTACTATAATAAAGTAACTTTCAATCTATCCAGTAGTAATAACAGATGCAAAACTAACTTTACAGAGGGAATTCATCTGGCACAGCTTCTGTAATCAGAAAACAGTTCTTGATAATGGGTTCTGATAACTGCTATGTTTCAACCAGCCAAAGCGATTGATTTGTCTTAACCAGGAACTTAAGCACTCTTATGAAGCATATTTTAAGGAACTGACATACAGCAGTGCCTCCGAAAATTTTTTCCAAAATAAGCCTCCATTCACAATGTGCTGCTGTACTAAACAGAACTGGGGACTGCATTTGATCATAGCATATATACTTAAAAGAATTAGAAAATACTTTTTTTTTTTTTTTTTTTTGAGGCAAGAGGGAAGGATGAGGGGGGCGTATGGTTTTGGAACACAGACTGAAGCATGTAGAAGTGCAGAGTGGGTTCCTATGTACGTATAATGAAAGCAAGGACTCCTTGTTAGTACATTAATATTTACCCACCTACATTAAAGCCATCCAGGTACAATTCTTCAAGATGTGTTGCAGAAACATCCTTGTTCTCTATATTTTAAGAAGCACTCAGCAGTATTCGGGTAGCAAAAAGTTGAAAAAAATAATCAGGAGAAGAGGTACATACGGTACAAATTTCTGTGTTTCTTTGCTCTTTGAACTACTTTGCCATCTTCACAGATCTGTAAGTGGCTAAGATGGAATGACAGGAGAAGAGGAAAAAAAAACAAAGCAAAACAAGAAAAACAACATGAAGACCAACAACATTAAACCAAAAAAAATAGTGGGGGAAGTTGCAAGGATTTTGAATATATGTAACAAATCTCTAAGAAGTAAGAAGATGCAGAGCCAAGGGTACACAATGCATAAATAAATATTCACACCATGCTTGACTTCACTTAAGTACTCCAATATAGAAAGGCAGCACTACAACATCTTAATAAATATTCCCTTTCCTCAGAAGCTCTTCTGATTATTACTTTAAAATTGCCCTTTAAACACAATGAACTTTCCATAACTTCATTGGGTTTCCAGTGCCAGATCACTACTTAGCATTTATGCATCTGACAATATAAATGTACAAATTGCACATTTAATTGAAAAAGAAACAGAGATGTTTGCCTGCCCTAGTACACACTGACAGATAGGAAAATTTCCTCCAGTTCCTAATATTATTTAAAATCTACTGCAGATTCACTTTGAAATATCCCTTTTACATCCTTCACGTCTTCTGTACAATGTACAGAAATACTACACAGTAAACTATAACATCAAATTCCTTTGCAAAGATAGCTTTCAACTTCATGAAATATATTTTTGCACTGTCTCACACATTTTTTTCAAAATTGTTCAACGTGTATGTGAGTTTCTTGGTACTGCAATGAGCATGAAATGTATGTTCAGAAGGAAAATATGAAGAATTACAAGAGCTTAGTGAACAGTATAAAAATATAGCTGCAGGTGAGATTTTTTTGGAGAAACACCAATGATAACCTCTAAAAGAAAATGAAAGAAGATTTAATGATACTGTGAAGACAGTTTTTAGATCAGAGGAAAAACAAAAATAATGGAATGAAACCTTATGAAATGCAGAAAGGTAAGGAATCCCCAAGGTCATACATTGTAACACAGCCATAGAAACTGTTGGTATCACAGGACGAAAGGAGAGTGGTTAGAATGGCAGGGGTTGGAAGAGACCTCAAGGATCATCAAGCTCCAACCTCCCTGCCACAGGCAGGGCCACCAACCTCCACATCTAATACTAGACCAGGCTGCTCAGGGCCCCATCCAGCCTGGCCGTGAACACCTCCAGGGATGGGGCATCCACAGCCTCTCTGAGCAATCTGTTTCAGCACCTCACCACTTAGCAAAAAACTTCCCCCTGACATCTAATCTAAATTTCCCTTCCTTTAGTTTAAAACCATCCCCTCATCCTATCACTATCTACCTGTGTAAAAAGTTGATTTTCCTCATGTTTATAAAGTCCCTTTAAATACTGAAAGGCCACAATGGGGTCTCCCCGCACCCTTCTCTTTTTCAGTCGATCTTCATAGGGCAGGTGCTCCAGCCCTCTGATCATCTTTGTGGCCCTCCTCTGGAACCTCTTCAAAAGCTCCACATCCTTCTTGTGCTGGGGGCCCCAGACCTGGATGCAGTACTCCAGCTGGGGCCTCACAAGGGCAGAGTTGAGGCAGACAATCACCTCCCTCACCCTGCTGGTCACCCCTCTTCTGATAAAACCCAGGATGGCATCAGCCTTCCAGGCTGCAAGCACACACTGCTGACTCATGATATCAACCAGGACCCTTAAGTCCTTCTCAGCAAGGCTACTCTCAGTGAGTTCTTCTCCCAGTTCACATACATAGCTGGGATTACCTTGACTCAAGTGCAAAACCTTGCACTTTGCTACGTTGAACCTCATTAGAACCACAAGGGCCCAGCTTTTGAGTTTATCAAGGCCCCTGTGGATGGTATTCCTTCCTTCTGCTTTTATCAACGGCACAGCTCAGCTTTGTGTCATCAGCAAACTTGCTGAGAGTGCTCTCAATCCCATCATCTCTGTCATTGATAAGGATGTCATAACAGCTATGAATCTGTAATGCATTTAGACAACAGGTTAATTCATGTATATAAAGTGCGGGTATGTTTAACCAATAGTTTTAATTTCTGAGAAATAGCTATCTAATCCAATGCCAGATAAAAGAAAAAAATAGCAAGGTTCTCAAAATTAAAAGAAAGCAGGTTAAGATCCTGAAATTCTCCAGTACAGATTTTCTTCACTGCCATCACCACTTTCACCCCAGTCTGAAAATCCCCTGATAGTTTACAGATGAAATTGATAGTTCATACGTTGCCCTGGGCAAATTTCCATTTATTATCAGTCAGCAAGAACTGTAGAGAAGTACACTTATCTCACTTCTTAAATTAGGTAGGAACCTGTCACATCCCTAGCTGGTATATGGCAACTGCAACTCAAAGTATCTTTAGATTTTTGTTCTGAAAGTCATAACCAAATGTTGTGTCAAAATCATAGTGACTGAGTTTTCACAATTCTCTTAACAGAAGTCTGTGGATGAACTATGTCTCAGACCTATTTTGCAAAGTAAGAAGAGGAACTACTTTATCAGATTTGCAGTTATGCAGTATTCATACTCCAGTTATTCTTTCAAGTTTCCTTTCTCACTTGTTTCTCTATCTACCCTACAATTAGGTATCTCTGAAAAAACACAGCTTTTATAAATGGCATAAATCAGAGACAGCACAATATATTTTTTCACTTATGCAAAGAAAGAAGAATAAAAAACCAGTATCAAACTGACAGACAAATCAAAATGTTTTAAGACAATTCCATGACAATGTTTTAAGAATTCCATGTTCTGTTTGCATTTTTTCATTATTAGAAAAGTTACAAAATGAAACACACGGATTACCTCAAGAGCAAGGGAAAAGAAAATCTAACCTTTTGCCACAGACATTTCTAATCTGTAGAAATCTGATCTCTTGGAATCATCCACATTGGAGGGACTCTTCATGCATGATCTAAGTCCAAACTCCTGCTCAAAACAGGATAACTACAAAATTCTGACCAGGGCTTAGGGCTTTGTTTAACAGGATTTTAAGACTTCCCAAAGCAAAGATTCCCCTATCTCCTATAAGAAATGTCATCCAACTTCCCCCAGACTCCAACCTCCCCCAAAACATACAACTCACTACATACAGCAGTGATTAGCTTCTCAGTGACATCAGCCAGTTCTCTCAGCCCTTTATGATCTGTCCTTATGATGATTACTAGAAGTCACAGAATCACAGAATTGTAGGGGCTGGAAGGTGCCTCTAGAGATCATCGAGTCCAACCCCTCTGCCAAAGCAGGCTCCCTACAGCAGGCTGCACAGGCAGGCGTCCAGGTGGGTCTTGAACCTCTCCAGAGAAGGAGACTCCACATCCTCTCCGGGCAGCCTGTTCCAGTGCTCCGTCACCCTCACTGTGAAGTTCTTATGCATGTTTGTGCGGAACTTCCTATGCTTCAGTTTGTGGCCATTTCCCCTGGTCCTATCGCCACGCACCGCTGAAAAGAGTTTGGCCTCGTCCCTTTGCCTCCCACACCTGAGATATTTATAGACATTGATCAGATCCTCTCTGAGTCTTTTCTCAAGGCTGAACAGACCCAGGTCGCTCAGCCTTTCCTCACAGGAGAGGTGCTGCAGGCCCTTTATCATCTTTGTGGCTCTCCACTGGACTCTCTGCAGGAGATCCCTGTCTTTTTTGTACCAGGGAGCCCAGAACTGGACACAATACTCCAGGTGAGGCCTCACCAGGGCAGAGTATAAGGATCACCTCCCTCGCCCTGCTGGCCACACTGGTTTTAATGCACCCCAGGATGCCATTGGCCTTCTTAGCCACCAGGGCACACTGCTGGCTCGTGGCCAACCTGTTGTCCACCAGGACCCCCGGATCCCTCTCTGCAGAGCTCCTCTCCAGCACGTCATCCCCCAACTTGTACTGGTACATGCGGTTGTTCCTCCCTAGGTGCTAGACTCTACACTTGCTCTTGTTAAACCTCATCTGGTTCTTCTCTGCCCAACTCTCCAGCCTGTCCAGGTCTCGCTGAAGGGCTGTACAGCCTTCTGGCGTGTCAGCCATTCCTCCCAGCTTCGTATCATCAGCAAACTTGCTGAGGGTGGACACTATCCCCTCATCAAGGTCACTGATGAAAGGTCAGTCAAGAATTCTCAAGAGTTCCTCAAACATACCTGGAAAAAGCAGTCTTAGGTGATACAGTGACTCCACACGGCAAAGAAATAAATTTCAAGTTAATCTTCTTACACTGAATTGTAACAACCTGGCTGGGCAGAGGGAAACAATGTTCTATCCTCTTTGTTGCTAAAGTTAAAGGAAAGATTTTTTTTCTTACAAGATAGAATCTCATCAACAAAGTGTTTAAACAGAAGTGATAGACTATTCCAGGAAGGCATAAATTCAGGCATTTTAAACATGGTAAAATTAAGACAAAAGTTCCCGTAAAGTGCTTTTAAGTTCATATTTCTAATAAAATATTGGCTTTAAAGCTTAAATCTGTTGTTAATACTTTTAGATAGAGATAGTGTTTAAAGGCTGTAATTGTAAATGGAACATCTGTTATAACTGTAACTGAAACAACAGCACAGAATGGACAGCCCTAAGAATTGTCTCCAGCTCAGTCAAAAATAAAATGGAAAATAACAAAACATAATAGGTACTGAGAAGCACTGGTGATGATCAACACAAGAACAAGCAAGAACACTACAACTAATTACAGTCTAATGGTGATCAAGAGTTTTCAGTACAACACTTCAAATGTTACCAGTCTAATAAAGCTGGATGCAGTCTCAGTAGCCCAAGAGTCCTTAAAATATCTCATATATCCTAACATTACTTTCGTGCAGTAGGATCCTGTATTTTGTGTACCAAAATGACAAAAAACAATAACCATATCTGCTTACTTGAATATATTCATTTCAGAGTGAATCTGGCTACAAAAAATCTGGTTTCTCACTGTTACCAAAGCAAACAAAGGATTAAACTGATAAAAATCAGTTCTTGTGGTTCTCACTTAAGTACAAAACATTCTTATCTAAGCAGAATAAGATTTTTGTACAAATTCTGTAAGTGACTTCATTATTCTGCCTTCTTGCTGTCAGTTCCCATTATTCTAATTAAGAAATTAAGTGAACGAGACCTTAAAGAAAGGAAATGTTGTAAACAGATATGAAGAATGAATCTCTAGACACCAGGAACTACAGTAAAACAATTCAGAACATATTAACTCTTACAGATGGCACGAAGACAATTTTGACATATAATCCAATGTAGCTTAAACTAATGACAACTATGAGACCTAGAAATTACAGTTCCATATGCTTGCTGTTATACCAAACCGTCAGAGATTATTACCAAGTTCATAAAACTACTTCTTATAAGAATTTATTATCTAAACAACTAGGTTATAACAATTCTTCAGAAAGGTGGAGAACCTACCAAAAAAGTTCAAATAAAATTAGCTTAACTCCTGCTCTGCTGCAAAGAATACTTTATCGACATTTTTATAAATCAATGCTGTTGAAAGATCGTATTAAAGGAAATAAAAAAGCAGTAACTTAAAATGGGTGTTGTGGGTCACCATTACATAAACAGCCTCAGAGGAGCAAACTGCTAAAATCAGCAGCCTAAGACATCCAGGAGTCATGCACAGTGACAAACTGTGGTCACCTGTTCATATATTCAAGCATTTTGTATGTAAACATGGATTATTTGACCACAATAGGGATTCCTATCAAGATCTATTTGGTAACATGGAGCATTCAACATTAAATTTCCTTGATGAGTAAACTGGCCTTAAAATGGCTATAGCAACAAAATTGGAGATAGTTACCCATTTCTTACAAATCCAAATAGAAGAAAAAACCTAAGCAGATACTCCTAAAACACTGAAAATAGAAAACATTGTAGGCAACTACTTTTCTCTAAAAGATAACACTAGGTGACAGAACTATGAAGTCTGTTGTGAGAACAGCAGATGGAAAACTGGCATTTTTTATAGAACATTTTAGAGCAAGTGCTAAATGGAAGCAGCAGTTCACCAACAGCATGTGCAAAGAAAACCCAGTGAAACGATAGTCTGGCCTGGAAAGTGCAAATCACACAATATGTCACATCTGAGTATCACAAGCTGAATAAGCAACAGGCTTTGATACTTCCTGCTTCTTCTCCTTCCTTTTTCCCCCTCCTAGAACACAGACTGAACTCAACTCTAAGCTAAAATATTTCAATAGTTTTAAAACTAAGTTCTTGCTACAAGGGAATTCCAGTTTGAAAATAGAATGAGTTGTTCACTCAGTTCTCCACTGCTCCAACTAAAAGCTTGTAGCACACATACACATAGACAGCCACCAATGATGACGCAGAGCATATGCATAAAGAGAAAAATGGAGTCTTCAATTTAGATATTTGTCGATAAAATAAAACAAGACCAAATCTGAATTAAGTTTGCAAAGCCCAGTAAGATTTCAAACCAAACGTATTATCTATAAATTTAACACCTGTTACAGGATGAGGCCAATGAAAGTTTTTATTTTTAAGCAATGAACATTCTGTAACTGAGATTACAGAAATGCTATCAAGTATATAGAGTTAATGGATTATCTACCTACCATCTTGGAAGACTGTAAGCAAACAGCTGGAAGGAAGCCAAAGGCTCCATAAGAAAATCTGTGTTAGCAAATTCATTTTGTGCCATCTCCTGTATGGAGATGCGAGTGGTCACAGATTGGGACTACTTACACAGCACTAATTTGGATTAAGGTAGAATGCTTTTCTTGATCAATACCTTTATTCAACTCTCAAATTAACCTAATCAATGAAGAGATGAGCACAAGCATTATAAACATAAAATTAACCTTGAAGTGATTCAAAATCATCTCTAACTAGACCAATCCACAGCATTCACATTCATTCTAACTGAACAGTGTAATGTAAGATTCGAGATTATGTAATCTATAGTCTAATTCTGACTGGAAATATTCTTTTAGAATTAGTATGCTGTCCAAAAAAAGACATGCTTATGTTTGCGGTTAAACTTTGGACAGTATCTTTGTCCCATCATCTTTCTGTGACTTCCGAAAGTACATGGGTCACTCTGAAAGTAATGCCTCCTATTTCTTCCCATGGAAACTAAAAGGTGCACAGTAACACTATTTGATAGAGCAAATTCTCAGCTACAAAACACCATTTTTCAACATAGTCATCACCATTAGCTATGTATCTTCACCAGCTATGAACAACAGCCTGCATGCCGCACTTGTAAAAAGCTGTATGGTCATCGGAAACGTTGCTGTCACCACTGCTGAAACACGGCACTCACCGCCTCGCTGTGCTACTGTTTGGTGTCCCTAAACATTCAGTAAGCATCAATATGAGTGCCAATGGGTGCAATTTTTTCCACGTGGAAGAATTCAATTCCACACCTTTGCTTTATATGGACATCCATGTCAGACGCCACTTTGTCAGACTGCCCCTCTGCTGCCATCAGCTGCATGGCAGTGGGACACTGCCATACCACCAACATCTGACACCGCTGTCATGGGCCAACATAATAAAATAGGAGGCTTTACTTTTGGAGTAGCCCTTCTATCTACAACTCACTTCACATTCTGGCTGTTCTGACCTAATAGGACCCCTATATTGCCACCAGCAAATTTAGTAATTTTAATTCATTTCTTGGTACTGTTGCAATTTTTTTTAATGATAACATTCCTTTTTTCTGCTTTTTAAACTTTCTTGTACTAGATTTGACACATATTTAAAAACAAAACAAAACTTCCTACACGCATTCTCATCCAAGCACTTTAAATAGCAGATACACAAACTCTGTATAGAAGACAGAACTTAATGTCTTGATGTCAAGTGCTACACAATGAGCTGCATGGCACAGTTGATCTAATTCAACAGTTACATTGTGATTTTGAGTCTTTAACTACTGAGTAAAGTAACAGGAATTGCACAATGTGGACTAAAATATATAGTAGCCATAAAGATCTTGATGACTCACTACAGCACTCTCAAACATTGTAATTTAGCTGTATTTATGTGAAGTAACTACAAAATCATCTATCTCAAGCCAACATGAAACTCACGAAAGCCTGTGAAAACCACTAAACTAACTTAAAAGCATGCAACTACATAGGTGAATGATTCAGAAAATAATTCTGCTAAGATTTTCTACATAAAGAACAGCCACCAAGTGGTAACACAGGACTACAGACAAAGGTAGTATACAAAAGACATGCTCAGACATACTGCAGGAATACTGAAGAACGGAAAAACTTGCCTATGATAAATTTGCTTAGTATTATAAATCTAGACGTGATCTGAACACCTAGTATTTGATGTCCTGATAAACCAGGAAACAACAAACTAAAAGCAGAGCACGCAACAATTAAGGAATTTCTGATAATGTGTAATTCATTTATAACTGTGTATTTTAATGGAAGTTTTTACCTACAATTTAAGTTACCCATTACAACTGCTAATCCCACATGGCATGAACGGACGTCCTAGATCAGTGATTTGTTCATTTACCTTTTCTTTAAGATGTTCTTTACATTCAGAAGTCTTGCCACAGGGCAAAGAATCAGACATGGAATGACTACTGATTAGCAAAGTGACAGAGCAGACACATATCAAATTACAAAGACTATTATGCCCTGGATGCCGATCAGTAGCCTGCCAAGCCTGAAGTCACTTCTCTGCTGCATTTTGAATACTTCTCTGATCAAGAAGCGTTGGCAATTTAGTGAATTACCTTTTATTGAGAAACTGTGAAGACTGCTATTTACAACCATAACTTCTAATTTATTCTCGACCATTACATCCCTTCCCATCTTACCTCAAGAACAGTGATTAATACACAAGGGTTATAAAATGCAATAAACAACAGCTAGATTTAGAAAAGATGATGACAAGATCATGGTTTGGGAAAAGGGGTACATGAAAATACTCAGACCATAACTTTAATCTTTTCTCACAAGCAGCCCTTCAGTGCAGTACCAAGCAGCCAGAACACACTACAAGAAGTGGTCTTCACAGGGGCTTTGACTTGTGGTTGAAGTATCTCTTGCAATTAGATACAAGAATATCTCATTCAGTATTTGTAATGGCAAGCCAGTTACAGAGTGAAAGAGGCAAGTATGCAGGAATATCTAAAAAATTAAATCAACAAATTAGATTATCAAGAATCACCCAGCCTACATTTAACTAATTTCTTAGAAAATTCTAATTCTGTAATGATATATGGAAAGAGTCAAATTTCTTCTCATAACATAATAAAGAACAAGAACATGATACAGATCCCTCCAGTAATTAGCTGAGTGAACTCAGATGCTCATTACAGACCAATAGCATCAAGAATATTATGAGAAGATGCTGTTTGCTTTACTTATTTATATGGAACTGAACTGCTACTTATCTATTTCAACTTAAATGAGAGTGCTAGTGTAGTTAAATTCCCCTGGTTCGATTTAATTAGAAGTATACTGACAGCAAGTATCTATTCTAGGGAAACAAACAAAACCAAAAAACCACCACACTGCCTTATTGATTCCTCCCGTATCAGCTCCTCTCTGCCATCATTCAGGCCCCAACGATCGTACAGACAAGGACAGAACACCCAAGCATCAGACAGCAATAAGAATAAAAAGAATGAAGTATTTACTCTGTCCACAAGGAAGTTATCAATTTTGAAGCTCATTCAAATTTGCTGTTATAAATTCCTAGCTCCCATGTTTCATATTTTATTAAATACAAAGGTTTAGAAAATGACCTAATGTGGAGAGAACATATTACTCTTCAGTGAGATATGTGTTAAATGATAAACTGCTCTAGTGCTGACACAAGAAATAAATATTCAGCATCCATCAATCCATAAATTTGTAAAGAGCTAATGTAAGAGCTGTGAATAAGAGCTTTAGAAAGACTAACAAGAACTTCAGAAATAGTCCTTCAACAGCCAATGCTGCACTACATCACATGAACAGAAACATGACTGTCTCTGCAGACAAACAATGCACCACAGGTCACAATTCTAGTTGTAAGATACCGAGCAATAAATTTTCATTGAAATGAACAGGAATACTTGCATGGAAGACTCATATGAACATTAGCAAAGGTCATTTATCTATAATTCTGTGACAAAGAGGGTCTTTGATGAGGGATAATCAAAGCAGCCAATGCCCATCGTATCAAAAGATCTTTGCCTTTTCCTGAGCTACCAAATCTGCTAATTATTATGAATAAATCAAAGTGAATAAGAATACTATGATATGGAATATCATTATGAACCTACTGTTTATAGATCTATATATATTTTTATCTTTAACTTGTTCTGAAATCTCTGCAGGAATTTCATGCTGCACTGTATTACTAAAATTGTAGCCAGCAGGGCCATGGAAAGTATTTCATTTTGGGGTAGAGCAACCAATAGGAACCCAGGGTTTCTTTTTCTTCTCCAGTTTCAAATTCTACCAGAATGAATGTGAAATTATGGAAGTCCAGTAACCCTCTCTGTAAGGAAGACACCAAGTCTGCATTTAAGTACAGGCCTGATGTGAGCTGTGAATATGGAAAACAATGAAGGAATTTTATAGCAACAAAGAGTGTGAATACAGCAGAAAGTAAAGGATTGTTGCCAGAGAAACAGAGATAAGCAAGGACAGTGTTGCTATAGCAACTAGGTGACATCAACAGAGTTTTCCTATTCAGTGCACTGGGCGATAATGAAGTGGCAAAACAGCAGCTTCTCTATCTGCCTGCTCCCTGGAGGTGGGCAGAACCCCAAATTTGATTGTCTGACGATTAGGGCACATCTAATTAGGAGGTTTACAGGTTTCTTGATATCACTGTGTTAGATCCTCTAAGCTCTACTTCCTGTGTGGGAATCCAAAGAGAGGCACATTCACTCCAAAAGAAAAGAACAGTCCTCTCTATCCCTTGGGAACAAATCATTCTGAAAGAGAATCAGGAAAGTCAAGGAAAAGATAGAAAGACGGTCCATCATGCAGTTGTGTGCCTCTCAGGGATCATCAGGACACAGCTGATCAGCCAGCTGCACAAGTTTAATAAAGGATAAAATAAATCAGGTTGGAACTCCTGCCAAATTTATGCTTATTTTTAAGTTTCTACATTTTCCAAGGATAGCGGTGCCTTTCCGAACCACTTAACCACATTGTGCAGAATGCATTAAAGAAAGACAGTTACTTTTAGCTTCAATTGCTGCTTTTTTGTTTGTTTTTTAAACCTTGTGTGGCATTTTGTGCCTGATGAACTCAACATCCTCTGTTGTGTGTGAGGAGGAAATACACGGAACATAATGGGCAATAATACAAATAGAAAATAAAAACTGACTAAGGCTTGGGGGAACAAGAAAACACTTAGCACCTCAAACAACAAACACATCTCCAGCTAGGGGACTAAAATTAGACTTGTCTTTATCAAAGGAACAAAGAAACTGTCCTTTCAAAGTCCCCCCCTTCACACAGAATAGCCTGATTATTAAAAAAAAAGTCACAGATTTCAGCACCTAAAAGATGCACAGCATCCACAATAATTTCCGTGGGAAACTATGGTAAAGATAATTTCCTCTGCAATCCCTCATGCACTTTGGGATCTTACTAGCTTATGAAAAGAAGAGAATGGGTAGGGAGAAAGTTTTTCCCTAGGACTAAGTGGCAGAAGAGAAAGGGTACAATTAGAGTGAGATTACATAAACACAACTCATATACAATAGCATTTCTCCTCAAGATGTTTTCGTACAGTTCTGAATAGGCAGTATTACACAAGTTGCAAAATAGATAACAATCTCAAAAAGCACAGTAGAATTTATGGTCTCTTCTAAATGCACGTGAAATCATGGGGAGTCTTTCAGTTTTATCAACAGGCTTTGGGTCAGGGCCGTAGAGAGTTTCTTTTGTGAAGCAGGTGACACATGAAGTAATTTAGAAAAGACGAAGCCTGGCATTCTCCACCTGCAAACCATCAATATCTAATTATTACAACACTAATTAGAATCATTATAGAAACTGAAGCAAAAAAACCCTGATTCTTATAGTATGTTTCCCTATGTTAGGGGAAGAACAGACTCAGACTCGAAAGGTGGGCCTGGGTGAATTAAATGAGCTTCAGCACAGCAAAGTACAAGGTTTTGCACATGGGCTGGAGGAATTCCAGGCATAGATACAGATTGGGAGCAGCAATCCTTGAGAGTAGCCCTGCAGAGAAGGACCTGGGGGTCCTGGTGGATGAAAAACTTAACATGAATCAGCAGTGTGCTCTTGCAGCTTGGAAAGCAAATGGTATCCTGGGTTCCATCAGAAGAGGGGTGGCCAGCAGGGAGAGGGAGGTGATTGTCCCTCTCTACTCTGCCCTTGTGAGGCCCCATCTGCAGTACTGCATCCAGGTCTGGGGCCCCCAGTACAAGAAAGACAGGGAGCTGTTAGAAACAGTCCAGAGGAGGGCCACAAAGATGATCAGAGAGCTGGAGCACCTGCCCTATGAAGACAGGCTGAGGGAGCTGTGCTTGTTCAGTCTGGAGAAGAGAAGGCTGCCGGGTGACCTCATTGCAGCCTTCCAGTACCTGAAGGGAGCTTACAAACAGGAGGGGTGTCAACTCTGTACAAGGGTAGATAATGGCAGGACAAGGGGAAATGGTTTTAAGTTGAAGGAGGGAAGTCTTAGGTTGGGTATCAGGGGGAAGTTCTTAACAGAGAGTGGTGAGGTGCTGAAACAGGCTGCCCAGAGAGGCCGTGGATGCCCTGTCCCTGGAGGTTCAAGGCCAGGCTGGATGGGGCCCTGAGCAGCCTGGTCTAGTATTAGATATAGAGGTTGGTAGCCCTGCATGTGGCAGGGGGGTTGGAGCTTGATGATCCTTGAGATCTCTTCCAACCCCAGCCATTCTATGATTCTATGAAGAATAAAATAAAAAGGCTGCTTACAATGCAGTTCAAATGAATTAGTTTCAGTTACCTCTAAGACATCTGACATTTGCTGAGGAAGTAACGTTTGTCTTTGCACCACAGCATCTTGGATTTTTCATGGAAATAATAAGCTATGCAGGCCATACAGAAACAAAAATTACAAGATAAAGCATTGTTTTTATTATTTCTTAAAGTAGTTTAGATATATACCTTCTGAACAGACTCACATCTAAAACCTCAGCATTGTTCTAGGATACTCTATGACGCACCTCTCTGCATAGGTATTGAGTTAAGTATATCACTGGTTATTTCCTTCAGAACGACAGAATTTAAATTGGAGAAGACCCTTAAGATCATCAAGTCCAACCATCAACATAATACTTTCAAGCCTACCACTAAACCATGTCCCTAAGGATCACCACCCTTGTCTCAAACATCTCCAAATATTACCATAATATCATATACAATTTTTCTTGCACTAAGCACACACACAACATTATATTTCCTTTCTAACAAAAAGAAATCTTGTTTTATGATATGATATTATTTCATTTTTGTTAGCTTCTCAAGAAGTGGCAGGTCAGTTGATCCTTACTCATATTTTCTAATAAGAAAATGTTCAGCACTACTCTGAATGGGAAAGTTTACCCAGTTGGAATGAATCAATATCATTCTAATAACCAGATCCACACTGACATATACAAAGATCTCACCTGAAAGCAGAACAAAGACAAACAACAAAATGACAAAAAACCACCAATGTTACTTTGTATTTTCCTAACACCAGAACTAAATTCCACTTTCTAAAGAGTTGAAAGAAAATAAAAGGCAAAAGAGAAAAGTACTCAACAGTTCACGTATTTTATAGTGCCCTATACTCCCAATTTCTCACCTTTACCTTTCATCATGAGGAATCACCCTAGAACTACTCAAGTCTGCCCAGTTCAAGAAAATGCTTTGCCAAGAGAAAGCAATATAGACAATCCAGAGCATAAAACCCATTCAGGATAGCTTTCAGTCAGCACAGTATAGTTCTCAATAGATGTTTCACATAGGATGTTATTTTAGACTATCAGGTTACATCATTCTTGTTCACAAAGAAAAGAATAAAAGAAAAACCCATTGGTTCTAGATTTATGAACTGCAACAAGACCAATGTGTACACAACCCACTCGTGAAAAGCAGCAGGTTTCATTGACAGCAGAGCTTTTTATATAGTCATAAAAGTTGTCCTTACAACAACATCCAATATAACTTAACTTGGATAAAATAAGGCAATTTTAAACCTTCCCTTTAGTTCAAAGATCTTTTCCAATATCTACAGCCCAATAGAGTAGCAAGGACTTTTTTTAAACCATGACTTTAAGGAACAGTCTAATAGGACATACTGTGCCTGCATGCTTTCTGTATTAATGGCATTGCTACATCCTCCACCTCTCCTCCTTCAGAGCGATCTAATGCGGGACATCACATGAGAGAAGTGATTGGTACATCAGGATGTCACAATGAATACACGTGCAGCCGAAGTGTTCTCACTGAAGAAATCTCATCAGAAATAGCTTCAGTGCAAAGTCTTGGCAAGAGTATTGGTCCCATCTTCAGGGTAAAACCTCCCTGCTCCCAGTTCCTGCATTTCAGACTGATGCCATTTCAGATGCTATTATCATGGGGCTCCGCCTTCAAGATCTCCTTCTCTTCTGAAGAGTGTAACCACAAATTTCTATTCTGCTTCCTTTCCTGCCCCTCAAATCATAAAATCCCCAGGTGCGCTGTACAGCAAGCCAACAGATTCCTTGAAGGAAATCCACACCTCGAGTACCAACAGTACACTCTTCCACAGTTTTAACAGACTTGGGAATGGAGGGACTGGAAGATTACAAGTACTTTTTATAGGTGCAGAGCAGGGCAGGTTGAAGAGTCTAACATTTTACGAGAAAAACTGAGGCAATAGCAACATTACTACATCAAGAAAGTGAGCACCCTGCGGGAACCCTTTACAGCCTAGATAACTTCCAAATGCAGTTCTAAACATTAAGAACCTCCTCTCCTCTAACAGTGAATGGCATTTACCTAGTGAATCATCATGTGTTATTTAATGAGATGCAGTACGTTCTTCTCTTCATGCAATAAATGACACAGGGCAAGAAACGCTTGGATTCTCGATTTTTAAAAGTTGAAGTATTAGAAGCAAGTCTGTCATCGTCCCCCCACCTCTGCCTTAAGATGATGCTTAATTTAGTTTCTTTAAATAGCTATGAGGATGTTTTAGATGAATCACAACACAGCAGGCTTTCTAAAGCAACTTTACCACAGTGCTTCCCAAGCTGCAGATGGTCAAAGACTAAACCCCAGAAAAGCAAGACATGGCTGTAAGAAGAAAGGAGGTATATGTTGCTAGCACAATCTCCACTGAAGTTGACTGAAAATTCCAGCAGTTTCCATCCAAAAGAAGTGAGTAATAGAAATAAGATACAATCAAATAACTCTGGTCAGTAGCTTCTTCACAAAATAGGAACTTGTTCGTTTTTTAATCCTACTTAAGAGGGATACTTTCAGAATTTGTTATATTACTAATATTGACAAAATAACCACGTAAAGTGTCAGAATATTCATTACTATTCTAACATTTTATAAACAAGATTCCTCTACAATGGTAGAAATGTCAATATTGCATTTATTTTTAGTTAGGATAGCATCACTTGTGAAATTTTAATTACTTGTGAAATATGAAGCTAGTTTAGCTTTTAAATGTTAATTATTTCACTACTAGTAAACTGAGGCTTACAGTCACAGGAGGCAAACACGTAGGTCAAAGAAGTTATCTGCAGACACTCGCTCCTGTCTCAGCACAGAACAGATTACTGTTTATACAGAGAACCCTCCTACTACAAAGGGAACTGAGGCTGACAAACTCATACTTGAACACTCAGAATCCATTAAGTTAAGGATTGAATTCACTCCAACTAGCACGCACAGTATTCCTAATCAAAGTTTAGAGAATTCAATTCCACAAAAATAATTCACACTGGAATTGACTCCTAGCTTCTTGCTCTTTTCACAAGCCCATAGTACCCTCAGACATGAGGAACCGCTCATTTGAGTGGTGTTTTTTTCCCCATGTTTAGATCTCTAGCAAATCATAAGAACGTATATCTGAAAAAGATGACGGTTCTAGAAATGTCAGCCTATACTGTGTAAAGACTCACAGATTTGATCCAAGTTCTACTGAAGAATATTGACATTAGCAACAAAGTTATTCAGTGAAAAAAAGCACTGTTCTTCTATGCTGGTGCTACCTATCAGGCAAGGCAGCTGTGAAAATACCTTTAAGTTTTTAAAAGGAAAATCCAGGAAAACTACAAAGAAACTACACACCCCAGCACAGATTCTTGGGATGGCCACATCTTCCAGACATCCTAGAAATCCTCTCTCAAAGGACAGAGAACACTGAGCTTGTTTTAAGGATACAGTGAATCAGTTCTGATCACTACCAAGAATCACACAGATGTTGGTCTTTACTTGTCCTGTTTATATGAATCAAAAAGAGAGCAGGCAGAGGACGGAGCTCATCTATGTTGACAAAACACCATACACTACTTCAGAAATACATAGAACGATAACATCCAAGAGTAATACTATTCACCTTTGAATAATAAGGGTTAACTTAAGTTTCTAACATAACCTGAACAGTCAGGCAGCATGTTTTCTGATGTATAATTATTTAAGTCTGACAATCAGCTTTCAAGCATGTCCTTTTAAAAAACACGACCCTATTAACTTGTTAAGCTTCTTCAGAAGACTGCCAATGTTGGAATTATGAAAAGTCGCAGGTTAAAGAATTATGCAAGAAAACACAGTTGGATATATATCCAACAGACAAAAAAAATCACACGTAGAATAAGACAAGTTAAGAAAGCTATGATAAGACAACTTGGAAACTGAATCAAACCCCTACACCATGCACAGGATTGCCCTGTATTGGCTTTATACTGTAATGAAGATGAAATAAACATGTTCCTTAATGTAATGCACTCTACAATCAAGCTTAATTTAATACTGTAGAAAGAGCAATTTTAAAGAGCAAACATGTTTTTTTCCGCTGAAAAAGCCTTCAGCTCTACAGCGTAGCTCTACACATTCTGGAGAACATATACATAGAGAGAAATTTCCTTAAAGAAAAAATTATAACTACAGTACACATTGCCTTTTTAGATGCTGATCTTGTATCAAAAAACAATAGATGTTTCTCTGCATATCAAACGCACAAGGAGTTGAGTTTGAAATGGTCATTTATCATTGGAATTGACAGTTCTCTTAAGTACCATCTTTATATTAAGAATTTTCCTGGAGTCACACTTGGAAGAACATTTCTCAAAGACTTCAGGTTTATGTACCATTTGTTAATAATTATACACACTAAAAGAAAATTATTTTATAAAAACCTCTTTAAAGACTGTCTATGTTTTGACATTTTTAATTGAGCATGCATTATGAGTAGAGCTTACTTTCTTCTATTACCCTGTTTAGTATGCAGTCTGTGTCTGAAAATACAAATTCTAATGCCCAGACTCCAATTCAGCAGCAATTTTTTTTTGACTGCATTTCTAGCCACATTAGAGTATGTAATAAAATAGAAAAGAAAAATAGGCCTAAATGTTATGGGGCTTTTTTGTTTGTTTTGTCTGCGTTTATTTTTTTTGTTTTGGTGGGGGTTTTTTTCTGTTTTTTTTTTTTTTTTTTTTTTTTTTTTTTTTTTTAAGGAAACAGAACATTCTTCTTTAACATACACATCAGTGAAGTTAAAATAAATCAAAAAATATAATGATGCTAACGCAATATGCCAAGCCATTTTATTGCTAATTCTCTTGTTATTTACTCAGGATTTATCCACTATGAAATAGTCAAAAAGAGCCCGGTCTCATCCTCTTGGTATCAGCTTTTTAAGTATTTATAATTTTGGTAAGATCCCCTCTCAGTTCTCCTCATTTAACACGTTATTCCTTTAGCTGCCTGCCAACCCAAATTCTCCAACAAAAATGGCTGCATATCAAAAAGCAGTAGGAACAAATTGATTAGAAGGTCTGCTTCCACCAAAAAAAAAAAAAAAAAAAAAGATGCAAACATATTAGAACATATTACATTAAAAGCACTTTACCACATAAGGAGAAAAAAACAACCAACAAGAACATCAGTTTTCATACATCAAAGAAACACCTCAACAGAATTCCAGTCTATTGTTACTGATAAAAACAATTTATATTAAATCATTCTCCATTAAATATACACTAGCCATAAACTTTGTAAAATGTAATTAACATGCACACTACATCAGTGGAGCTCAGATGCTTTCTTTGTTCAGCTTTCTAGCTTTGTGACAGAATGCCTTCAAAAAACTTGAACAAGACAACTGAAAACTCTGCTAAATGTCCTCTTCCTCAGTGTCGTATCTATGCCTCTGTCTAATCTAGGTAAGAGATGTTACAAACATAAGAGAAGCAATCATCAAGCTAAACTACAAAAGTCGTATTCACAAAAGAAAATTAATAATAAATATTACAGCTTTCTATTTATTCTGTCCTCTTTAGATACTACAGTTTTCAGAGCATGCAAAATTACCTAATGTCTGAAGACTCTCTTTGCATCACAGGACTCAACAAGAGACTGAACACTCTCAGTCTGCATTCTTTATTCTCTCAACCGTACTTGAAATTATACCAATAACAGATGCAAAAACAACATTAGATTTCTTCTCAGTGAACAGTTTTCCCATTCACAGAATCCAAAATAGCCCTCCACACAAATAACAACTTACAACTCTCATTTCTAAGATGGGTTTCTAGATGCCATCTAGAGCCTTAACCTCAAAGATACAATCCCCTAAACTTGAACATATGCTATCTGCGAGAACAACAGTTCTGAATTAACATGCATTTTAACTGCAGTAATATTATTATAAATGATTCAGATGAACAACTCAGTAATTTGGAGATGGGGGGTTGTCTACTTTCATATATGCCACAGAATATATGAAGTGGTTTTTTTAATTATTATTATTTTAAAGCACATTTTTCACATATTGATTAGTAAAACAGACACAGAATTTCATTTGGACTATTTACATGAAGATGACCTTAGCTTTCCCAGCTGCCAAGGAGAAAGACACCAACATTCACAAGTGAAATAATCAATTCAAGCACATGAATTGTTCTAAATGAGAGAATAGATGACATTTGTTCAAAGTAACTACCTTTAAGTTTTGTTCAAGGGTTAAGTGTGCTATTCGCATAGTCTAGAGAAAATATCAAGTTCAAGATACCCAAATAACAAGTAAGAGAGAATGACTGTACTGAATTAAACCATAAAAACAACCTGAACAAAGATACTCTGTTCCTCTCAAGACTATCTGGTAATAGAAACTAGCTTGCTAAAATACATTAGAGAGCTGAGATCAATCTGATGAACTGATTTACATCTGCTTAACAACTGCTAGATAATTCACCCAAAGTGGCAGCCAAAGGAAAAAGAGATTGTCTTGAAATAAGAGTTTGAAAAGAGAAGTGGTATGAAAACAAAGGGAAAAAAAAAGAGAGAGTCGATATCAAAATAAAAAGGGAGGGGAAAAAAAGGCAGTATTTCATCTCTTATGTTCTATTTGTCCTTACTTTTCTTAATAAAGCCTGACATCTCATGAGTAACAGAGAAGCTGCTTTTATTCTCAGAATCAAGAGTAAGAGGGAAAACAGTAGTGCAGCACTGTGAGCAACAGCTTCTCCATCAAAGCTATTTTCCATCCAGGGAAACTGACAGCTAATGGAGGTTTTTGGAAGATTACACGGTTCACATCAGATACTAACAATTTTATCTATCTATCATTAAGCACAGCAGACACATCAGATGTTTTCAAATGTACTCCATCCAACATTTGCTTTCAAAATACCAAATGTTACATTTTTTCACTCTGCCATACAGAAAATCAGTCTCAAACACAATAAAAGCACACTTCCAGTTTGTTTTTTTTTCCAGAGGTTCTAAAGCAGTTTTGTACTTTCATCGCATGTTTTCCTCTAGGTTAAAAATTTCTCCATGACTGTATTTGAAAAAAATTCATTATTGAATTGCTTTTGCAGTTATCAATTACACAAAAGCAATTTGGAATACTTGCATATGACATTTCATCATAATGACAAACAGTTACTGAGGAAAATGTACCAAGATATTAATGAATTATTTCACGAATAAAGAACACATATTTTCCTCTTTCTTTGCTTATTTCCTCAAACACAGACCAGACAAAATCTAGGATCAAAAAATCTTTGTTAAAAGTAATACTTCAAAGCATTAAGAAGCTGACATTCCAAGTTAACCTGTGGGTACCCTAACTTTCGGGCATGCTTGCCCAGTGGCAGCATGGACAAGGAAGTACTGGCTATACAAAGGCAACTTTCAACTTGTTCTTAAAAAGCACAGTGCTAACGTTGGTGCAGCAAGCATTCATTAAAATAGGTTAGTTGTTCAAGGATAAACACTTAGTATCAGAAGCCTGGAAGACAACAAACATGAAGTCTGTTTAGTTTGCTTACAACTTTTTGGAAGAATTTTGTTTTCTCAAAAACTATTCAGTAACTGCATAAATTGAAATGATGAATGCAAAATGAATATTACTTTGAGGTTCATTTCCTGATATAAAAATACTCCCCCACACTACCTTTCTTTAAAATGATTCCTGAAAAAGAAAGCCATTCCACAGGTATCACTAAGCAAATGTGGGCATGGCATTCCAAATCATGGGTTTCTGCTGCAGATGTCTAAGGCTTCCCTCCCCACCCGCCACCCGTAGACCTAACAGCTGCAGTTTCTTTCTTATTCCTCTAAATAACACAGTCATTATATATTTTTTTAAAAAAATCAATCAACTCCTCTTTGAGATAACAAAGAGTTTGCTTCTATTATATCTGCCCTAGTGGATTAAAATCAGTCTTTTCTATACAGTAGTAAACAATTCTTTATTTCCAGCAAATAACAATACATCAGCATCACAGTTTTTCCCCCTTCTACAAGTAACAACTTTCCCTTTGTACTTTTGTTCAGTAATGTTTTTCTGTGAGCCACTTTATTTTGCTGACAAGTATGTCCCCTCCCCTAATGAAGAGATGTGCAATCTATTGTTCATCCGACCCATTCTGTTGCTAACAATGACACAGTACCTACTTTATGTCACGTTCTACTGCGTGACTAATGAGAACATAACATTTGAGCTGTACATTTGTATTCTTAGAAGCCTCAAATTAGCACAATTTTTAATATAACAATAATCCTATTAGCATAATTTCCCTGCTTTTGAATGATAACATGCTCAAGTAAATTTAAATGGTTTAAATTATAGACTATGTAGACCATTAAAACTATTAAAGAGATCACACTAGCCGATTCTTGATCCAAAATTACAGCATGCTAGAGTCACCCTTGCTACGGTTTGAATGCAGTCCTAAATAATCTGATGTAATTGTTTCCAATTTGCTCTCTTCCACTACTTTGCAGTTTTGTAATCTTCATATCATTGTCACAGTAATTAATCTTATGCACATGGCAACCGAAATTAAAGAACCACAGAGACATCTTTGATTTAGTACGATCTGTTCTAGCCACTCTTAATCAGGTTCGGCAATTACAGCCTGGTAACACAATCTGAAGGAACAATAATTGATCTTGAGAAAAGTTAGACCAATGAGAACTACCAAAATTGATATTTAACTTCAGTAAATGAAACACTCTTTTAGTTGGGTGCTTATATCCTTTAAATTAAACATCTTAGGTTCTCACCTGTAAGCTACTGATCAGCAAACACAAACTCTTTTTTTTGTGGAAACTCTCAGAGCACGCTCACTATTGGCATTCCCACATTTTCTTCTTTTAGTCTACTTTTTTATTTTCCTCTAGGCATAAGCCATACACGTCCATTTTCTTTTAAAGTTCCTACTTTCTTTACTGCATGTAGGTGTACCTCAGGTCTCACACCCTACAGAGCTCAGGGCCGGTCCCAGGGCCTCACGGGCAGCTCCTCGCCCGCAGCCCCGCCCTGCCTCCAGCTGTCCCTCATCACCGGGCCAGCCCCTACCTCACCTTCCCCGTGCTCCGAGCGCCTCAGCCGAATGGTGGGACACGTTCTCCTTAGGAAACCTCCTGTGATTCCTCTTTCTCTTCTAGACCAGGAGCTCCTGAAAAAGGAGACTGAAGCAAGGCTGCTTCAAGCTGCTGAGTTGTTCCTACACCCGCACTCAGTGGTTACTGAGCTAAAGCACTTTCTCCTCTGATACTTTTCTCAAGGCAATCCCTAAGAAGGCACCGCTGCTCCCAAAAGGGGACCAAAAAACACGTAAGGAGCTAGCACAAAAGGCCAAAGAAAGCGGAATCCTTCCGTACTTTAGGACACCCACAGCGCCGCGTTACCCCGCGCGGCAGCTCGGCTCTCTACTGCCCGCAGGGGGCGCTCGGAATGGCGGCGCCTCCTTCTGGCGGGAACGGGCATGCAGGCGGCTCCCCACTTCGGGCAGGGGTGGTGGCTGCGCCGCGACCCGCGAAGGACCCTCCCGCAGAAGAGGGGTATTATATCAGCTCAGCGTGACCAAAGGAACGTCATCCTCCCAGGTATTTTCCTCGGGTTTCTCGAAGCCACGCGTCTCACGGCGCGTGGCGGCTGGCACGAGCCCTGCTGCTCCTCATGCTTTCCCGCCCAGCTCGGGCGGGCCCCAGCGCCGGTGCTGGAAGGTCTTGTCTAATAAAGAACCTCTCTTTACATCGTGTTTCTCTTAAAATAAGCACAGTAATTGTTCTGTTGGGGGTTTTTCTTCTCTTTGGCTTGTGTTTTAGCTTCATGTTGCTTGACAAAGCGAGCAGGAGTTATGGCATGGCTGGAGCTTGGAGTTCCACAGCACTGTGGCGGGAGTGTCTGCTCGCCCAGCTTAAGAGCTGGGGTTGGAGGGAGCAGCCTGAAAGAAATGCCTTGTAAGGTCCTTATAGACCAGTGCTGTCCTTTCATGTGTCTGATATTGGTCAGAGAGTTGGTCCCAAAAGTAACCAGTTATGTGCACAAGGGGCTCATAACAGCGTGCATGGCATTTCACTTGTCCTGATGATGTTGTAATATTTTAGCTGCAATAAAATTAGAGTTATTACTACAGGAAAGAGTTTGAGCCTTTTTTGCTTTGTAGTAACTACTGATTCCTTTGGGTTGTTAAATGATTCTAGTAACAACATAATCTTCTGAGTAGTTAAAAATCTTGGCTTTTGCACTTTTTTTTTTTTTTAAGTTAAGCAAAAGTTCTGTGCTGACCAAGTAATAATGTTGATAAAATGTAACATAAGAAGTAAATTTGAAGGTTTTGTTATTTGTATGTTGGTTCAGATAAACCATGGGAATGTACTTTTCCTTCAGTCAGAAGAAGATGCATTTGCATATGCTACATGTGTTTGTCATTATCAGCGTAGTGATTCATTTGCAGCATTCAAGTAGTGTGGTGCACAAATCTTACAATGGCATTTTAGTCTGCAATTGTGCAAACAGAACTGCACTGTCTATGCTAGCAGTGCTGGCAAGTCCAGGAAACGCCTGCTTAGCTGGGTGTTTTCTGAATGACTGCTCCTACACCCTTGATTCTTCATGCTGTGGATGGCAAATGTGTACCTTTCCTTCTGAGCTGAATTCTGGTTAGATGTTGTCCATAATTATCTGAAAAGTTTTATGCTTAATAGCTTGTGATCAGTGTGTGCATATACTGCCCACAAAAGGGAAAGGGTAAAGAGTACAGCTGTCTTGGGAGAGGAGAAGAAAAAGTCACAGAGTCTGCAAGCCCTCACTCAGCCTCATCCCTCCAAATTCAACAGGTTCTGCAAGATGGCTGAAATTTAACTAAAGAATATTGTGACAAACAGTCATGAGGTGGAAAGGAACTCAAGTCATGGAAAGATCAATGGTAGCTGCTTTTAAATGAGCAGGTAACTTAGCACAGTTTCTACATTCTTTCAAGTGAGTTTGTGTGGGAGAGACCTTCATTTTAGAAGTTGTTGCTTTTTAAAATGAATGATTTCTTGTGGAGGTTTTGCTTTGTTTGCTTGTTTCTTTCCCATTACAGGATGTTAAATAAGCTTTAGAAAATCCGGTATAGAATGACCATTCTGGAAGATGATGTGTTCCTCCAACTATACTTTCTATGACTTTTATTCGTCCTGTGTGGACAAATGTGCAGAATATTCTAGCTTTTATTCTTAAATCCTTGTCATAGTAGTCTCTGGTGAACTGAATTACTAAGAGGGTGAGGTAAACTACAAGTGAAGATAGAGAATCTGGAACTATTACACTAACCTCTTCAATAAACAGTGGAAAAAGTCTAATTCCCTTACATAAGAATACTGCTTTGCTTCGACTAGTGTCATCAACTCAGTAGAAATAAATGTGGGCTGTGGCAATGTTTGAAGCAAGCATACATCTTGAGTAATTGCTGATAAGATGCAAACCTTGAAGAAGAGCATCCTTCAAGTAAATAGCTTTTCCTTCCTTAGTATTAGTAACTTATTTCTTTGGCCAGCATAATTTCAGTGAAAAAAATGAGTATCTTTTTCTCTTTTTCATTTGCAGCTCCTTAACTTTTACTTGCAGTGTGATTTATTCTTACCTAGTTGCTGTTCCGGACTCCTTATCTTCTGTACTGTCTTTTTTTTTTTTTTTGGTGAGATCTTGTATTTTAAAAAGGCATAAAGCTTTTTCTGACAATTCTTGGATGAATGGTTTTGTGCAGAGGGGAATTGAACGAGTTTCAAAGAGCGGGTTCTGAATTTGTTTTTTGCTTAGGTGAGCAGTTGTTGTAGTAGAAAGTGCTATTGGCTCTCTAGGCGAGATAATGGAAGAACACTTCTGAATTTGCTAAACTTCAAATATCTAATTCATGTGAGGAGGACCTCATTATGTTTTCCTAGGGTGATTCAAGTCATCTGGATAAAAAGTATGCCTGCTGTGCTTTAGATTACGTTGGAGGAACTCTTCAATTGAGAAAGAGGTTTTAAATTCAAGACCTACCACTCACAGCCTGTGATGCATGTCTCAACTTAAGATAATGAAACCAACTTGTTCCAGACAAATTCAATTTAAATAATTAGCAATTCAAAGTTGAGAATATTATTCTAGGCCGAAAAGTCCATATAATTCTCACGTCAAGTATTTGTGAATGTTTACAGCAAAAATAATTTAGGATTATTTGATGGTGCTCACCAGATAGCCTAGGAAGTATTCATCTGTATAAAATTCTGTAATGATATTGCAAAGAGACTGGCTGAAATATTCAGGCTTTTTTAACTGTAGAAGAGATTATGTTTGGTAGTCAGATGATATATAAATAATACAGCAATTGTTGAGCAAATCTTTAAAGGAAAGCATGAACATTCTCTAGAACTCCCAGATAAAGAATGAGATAAGTGTTTTAATGTACTTCTGTGCACTGACACTCTGATAACTGAAGTATGAGTTTCATTTGCTTACATGTAAACAGTTTATTTTTCCACTTGAGCTGACTTAGTGGAGTAATAGCTTTTAGAATTAAGCACGGAAATTTGTTATGACCTGAAAAGAAAGTACTAAAATTTGGTCTCCAGAATGTGGATTTTGTCTTAAACCAGCATGAGTGACAGAACATGGTAACATCTTTAAGAATTTGATTTGAAATGGATACTAAATTCCTATATCCACGTTTGCCTTCTTGAATGCCAGATTATTTATCTAGGTAGATTGCTCTGAAAGTAATGCCTCCTGTTTATTTCCATGGAGACTACAACAAATACAAAGAGCACAATAACACTGTTTGGTAGAGCAAATTCTAAGCTGCAAAACAGTACTTTTTAACATAGTCACTACCATTAGCTGATTCACACAGAGGATCTGATTGAGACGCTCTTTATTTCATGGTGTGACAGCTGTGCATTGCCATCCAGAACGTTGCTGTTACCACTGCTGAATTGTGCTCCCACCCACTGCCTCACTGTGCTCACACCACTGTTTGGTTTCCATAAACATTCGGTAAGTTCAGTGAATGTCAGCAGGTGCAAGTTTTTCCACATGGAGGAATTCAGTTACACACCTTTGCTTCCAACGCACTTCCATGTCAGATGCCATTTTGTCAGACTGCTGCCATCTGTTGCACAACAACAAAATGCAGTGGAATATTGGGGGAAAGTCCAGCTTCTACTGCCATACCACCACCATCCACTTCTGACACTGTGAGCCAACATAATAAAACAGGAGGCTGATGCCAATGTAGAATGAATAGCTTAATATGTGAATAACACATATTAAAAAAAAAAAAAGAAGAAGAATTTTAAAAAGAGCTGTAATGGCTGTGGAATCATTGTGTAGAACATAGCAAGTTTGTAACATTTTTAAAGGTTACAGTAAGTTGAGTTTTAGATCTGTTCACAGCACTTGTTCCATTTTCCGGGAATGTTTTGTTCTTTCTCCAGCACAGAGTGCTTATTCAATTCCTCTTATTTCCATTGTTCTTTTTATCTGTATTTCTGTGATGAACATTAGTTTTTACAATACCTGAAAGTGTTTGACTTAGGGAATCAAAGAAGAGGTCTAGGTAGAAAATGAGCTTTAGGCAGAATGAAAGCACCGAAGTTAAAGAATAGATCTGACAAAGTTTGATGTGCAGCTCAAAGCTCTGCCTCTGTACGCATCCAGAACTGCTTCTGGCATTACACACTTCCTGGTGCATATCTCACGTCTAAGCTTGATAAGTACCATTATAGTAGCCATTTTTCTACCTAAATCTAACATATATGATCAGTAAGTGCTGAAGAGCATACCAAAGTCATGCCGACAGGAGTGAGGTTGTGCACAAACACAGAAGTATTCTTAATCCGAGATAGCAGTGGGATCTTGTATTAAGTCCCAGCATTTGTGTAGAGAGCAAAAAATCAGACCTCTTCTGTCAGGTGAGTTTTAAAATCTCATTTTTTATGTTTAATGTTTCAGTTTGCTGTGAGGCAAGGATAGTTGTTTTTATTTAAAAGGACCGGGATGTCTATGCAATATGATAATGATGAGATAACTTGATAATGTTTTTTTTCTAACATGGAAAATGTTAGATAAAATGGATATAACTTATTCAAAATCACATTGCTACAGCATATACTTGAGAAGAATTTCCTTTTTTACAAGCTAATGACAGTACTAGAAAATTCTTCTCAGCAGTCACCTGGAATCCAGAGCAGAAGAAATAATGTTAAAAAGGAGACCACTGGTCATGAGCATGAGATATAGGTTATAAAAACACTGAGGTGCCTTTACATCTGAGAAAGTCCTACCTTAAATACCTTTTCTTGGCAGTGTGATTCAGATACCATGTCTGTATTGGGCTTATGTGGCAAGGATTTGGTAGCAGGGGGCTGCAGGGGTGGCCTCTGTGAGCAGAGCCCAGCAGTTTCCCCATGTCAGATCAGGGCCAGTTCCAGCTGGCACCAAGAGAGACCCACTGGTGGTTGTGCTCTGGGAGAGCAGACCGATGAAAGGGGCAAAAATGCTGTATTACAGCAATTGGGAAAGAGGAGTGAGAAAATGAGAAACAACCCTGCAGACCCTAAGATCAGTGCAGGACAAGGGCAAGAGGTGCTCCAGATGCAGAGCAGCTCTCTGCAGTCTGTGGGTAGCACTAGAACAGATCTCGTGCAGCCTGTGTGGGAGCCCACAGTGCAGCAGGTGGATCCAGCCTCATGGAGGCTGCAGCCCATAGAGCCCCACAGGAGCCAGCTGCAGGCCAGAGCTGTACAACAGCTCCTGAGGAAGAGTGGAAGCAATCCAAAGCTCATTTTGGTTGTGAAAAACCCTCTCATTAACTCCAAAGTTTACTGATAGACTCACTGTGTGCATAATGTCATTCAGATACCACACTATTGCTAGTAGTACAATAGTTCAAGTGATATGTCAGGATCTCAGTAAATCATGCTTCTGTGTGTACTGTAATTTTTAACTGTATAATAAAGTCCAATGTAATTATCTTGTTTGCCACACAAGCTATGGGTTTGATTACTTTGAAATAATACTATTAGGAATACAAAAGTAAAATTGTGAAGAAAATGTTCCTTTTCTATGACATAAGCTTGTATCATTTAAGCACTTCTGCACTATAATTTGTATTGGTTTTGTGACCTTTAGCTTTTTTATCTGTCAGGCATTTAAAATCTATCTGTAATAGTATAATGATGGTGTACTGTCCCTGAGCACCTCAGTGAGCTGAACATTTTTATGAACAATGCCTGACATATAGTATAGGATCACTAGGGAGAGAAATAACTTTAGGAAAAGTTCCTATTACATATATTAGAGGGAAGTAGAAGCTTGCCTTCACTGCGTAGTCCTTTCTTGCAGTGTATTTCTACCTTCTGTCAATAGCATTGATTCAAGGGAAACAGTGTATATCTGGACCAGTTTTTACTGGTCATCCTGCTACTACGTACTTCTACAGAGTTGTTTGGGATGCTGCCAGAAATGTAAGAGAAGAATTCTTTACTGCTTTTATAGACATTTAGAAGACTATGGTAACACAAACTGTTCAAAATAACATAGTTTATGAAACTAAATACACGGGAGGATATGGATAATAGAAGTCTGAATCACTGTTGGAAATGGTAGGTCTACAGATAATTCTTATTGTTTTTGTGTTTTTTTCCCCTCAGTGATACTTGCTTAATTAACATGAAAAGTGTAGCAAATAGTATTTTGTCATTCCAGCTATTCTGTCCTGATTTAAACTGGAGGCCAAGCTTAACTGGGGGTTGGACTTTTCAGCTTGGAATTTTTCCCCTTTCTATTGCCATTGCCCTACAAATAATCCTGTTTGATTCCTTTATTCTATGCCATTTTCTGATATTCTGTCGTGAAAATAAATACTAGTGCAAAATAAAAGTCAGAAAGATTTGCACTTTCATGTCATAAATGGCAAATGAGTTCTGACAGTGTGTGGAAGTGTATATCAAGAACAGCTAAGCTACCAGGAAAAGATGCCAGGTGTAGTTTCCTGTCTCATGTAACCATGGATTTCTCAATAGGTTCCCAGATTGGTGGATCTTACGGGTTGATGTCAGAGTATCTTTGAGAACTAAGTATTGTAACATCCATGTTCAGCAGATCTGAGTGTTTATATTGAACAGTTCGCTGTAGTCTTCTGCTGATACATTCTACCAAATGAATGTATTTGTTTGGTGCCTTTTTAGATATGCAAAGGGAGTTTTGGAGAACACTGCCATGCAAAAACTGTTACCATCAAATCTTTCCACAGAAAGAGGAGTAAGATCAAATGTTACTTTATGATGCATTGAGACTAGAAGTCAGACAAGGTTTTATGGTTCATGTCAAGAATAAGAAATACATGACAGCAACAAAACATAAAAAGCTTGGCCTAATCTAGACCTGAAGGGGAATTCTGGACTCCTCCTTCCATCAATAGTTACAGATTTTTTGCTGGACCATTGCATTAAGTTGATGTTTGGAGAGCTGCAAATGCTGTGACCTAAAGCATGATAAAAATGGGGAACAGCACGGTAGAACAGAGTAGGATAGGGTGTAAGCTGTCCAGAAGCTTACTGAATCTTCTGGAACACCATGATTTTGGAGGAGGCGTCAGAAATTATCTAAGCTGCTACGGCTGTTTGCTGCCAGGAAGAGCAGTACCACCTCCTACTCAGATTAGTTCTACTATTTGTCATCATGCTGTAATTCATGTCATGAAATCAGCTGAAATTTGCCTATGAGTATCTTGAAGAAATGTAATGAATCTATGAAGAAACTCAGATGAAGCCAATGAAGTATTTTACGATAGCTTTTCTTTGCCTTACATATTAAAAAATAAGCTCATGTAAAAAGCATTTTGTATCACCGCAGCATATGGAAAATACTTTTACAAATTTCACAGATGTCAACTCAGGTTCTGTCAAGTCAGGTTGGATTGTGTCAGTCCCACTCTGTTTCGTAACGGGACATGAGCAATGCAAGGTGACATTATATTGCAGACAGGGAATAATATCTACGGTTTCCTCAAACTTACAGCAGAATAAGTGCAAATTTTCACGAAGTAGTTAGATACAGTTAATGCGGAGAAGACTCTTAAACAGCAATAGCTCTGCTGGTGTCGTTAGAACTGCTTTTCTGCTCTTTACATCAATCGCTACTCAGTGCAAATAATTCTGTTCCAGTGGTGCTAGAGAGTTTCTTTTTGCCTTTTCTTTATGTCTTTAAGGTAATCTTGTCAATATACATAGTATGGTTAGGAATAGATTTTAAACTGAAAGAAACTGCTACAGTTCTGTCAATTTGAGGAACACCTCATTAATCACACAGAGACCACAATAATGTAATCCCAATTAATCAGGAAATATTGGACTGGTAAGTTATTGTCCATTGGTTGAATCACAGTGGCACACGTGCTCAGAATACTAATTCAGTTGAGCTAAATTAAACCACTGTGTTTGGTTATCACCCTTCAGGGTGAATCATTCAGAATGGTAGCTTGGTCACCTAGTATTCTGTGAATGAATCTCTTCTGATAAAAGGACAGGTGTTCATGCACAAAAAGAAAATACGCTGGTGTGAGTGTTTGAACGCCAGCCTTATTGCACCCATTTCATAGGACAGAGATAAACCAAGAAGACTTATTTATCCAACTGAACGCATGTAGTTAGAACAGCAGAACTTTCCCATGTACAGCTGTAAATCTTCATCGAAGCATCCATCTGAAATATTGCCGTTTCTATCTAGCATTTGTAAATGTGGTAAGGAAAGGTGGTGTCTGAAATGCTTGGGCACTCTGGGACTATTCTGCATAAATCTAGGCTACAATTTTTCACCTCTAAAGAGGAAATGTTGTCACTATCTGTTCTTGTAAATCATCTCTCTTATAAACTTATAAGTTTATCCTCTTATTGCCTTTTGAATAGACTAGCTGGCCAGAAATCTGTGTGTAAAACTTTTTTACATTATAGTCTCCAGGTATTTTTGTTGTATTGTGACTTTGAAATGCTGTAATAAACAGCTAATTACACTTCTTTCTTTTGTTACACAAGAATGTATCCTCCCAAGTGGAGCAGCTTTCTCAGATGGCATCCCTGAGGATGATATGGCGGTAGCATTTCTATTAGCAAGTCACTTCTAAAAATTTCCTCACATACTTCTATCTTTTCCATTTATATTATTATTTGAACTTTTATCTCTTCTTAGTTTAGAACTAATTTTAAAAAATATCCAGGAATCCTTATGAGTGCTTAGATAATTCTCCTGAAGTACTTTTACTTTCTTATGCCTTGGTTTCCTTTTCATTGCACTACATAGTTAATGCAGCCATAGAAACAACTCAGTTGCTCGTTTTACTCTTTGTTCCTTCATATATTCATTCTTTTTTTTTTCCTGCATGCACAGCATTAGCTGGCCATAGTCAATGACATGCAAAATACCACATTTCCTAGTTCTTGTTCAGTAATAATTTTGTATCTTTAATGTAAGCCAGATCTTTTTAATTTTATTGTATTGTTCTTTGTGTTCATAATTCTGTATCTACTGAGACACACAAATTCCTTTTTTTCCCAGTCATCCCTGTAGTTACTGCGCGTACCCTAAAGAACACAATTATTAAGGTCTAACGTAGGTTCTAGCTTTTCATTGATGCTGTTTGTGAACCTAGGTTGACCTAAACCCGGTATATAATGTATTAAAATAATTCCTTGTGAGCCTGAGAGATTCTCATTTTATGCAGCTGGTTTTCTACAGTTTTCAGCAGCTGGACTTGATGATCTTTAAGTTCTTTTCCAATCTGAGCAATTCTATGATTCTAGTCAATACAGAGTCCTTTATTACTTGATTTGGTATATCCTGCAAGGAATACCGTTTGAGTTTCTTGTACTACTGGATGTTGTTACCAAGAGTTTATCTTAGGAGGTAGCATGTGAGCCTGTAATTCCAAAGCACCTGCTTTTTCTTGCTCTGTCACTCAGCGGGCTTTGTGCACATACAGGTGTCTATTGAGAAAGGAGCATCCAGAAGGCAGATCTAAGATTTGGTGAGATGGCAAAGAATGACAAGTGAATGTTATCAGATGGATCCAGTAAATAATCATTTGAATGGGACAGCGTAGGCTTTTTCTCCTTCTGTTTCTTCTTTGAACATTTAATTGATCCCTCTGATTCTCCTTTACGTGGAATTCTTTCCTGGAGGTACAAGGCCAGTCTCCTTTCAAGGTTAATTGTGAATGTGGTGAGAGACAGACTAGCTTGGGGCAGCTCTGGTGATATCTTAATTAGTCTCAGAAGGAAGGTGGAAGGGCAACTGCCAGGAAGATACCCAAATCTATATTGTGCTTAAAGCTCTACATCATATGGGAGACTTTGGCCATATTGCAAATGTGGCACCTGTATTAGTTTTCAGAGTAAGCAGGAATATGTGTGCACCCCTATGTGGGGCAGCCATGGCAGCCCTCTTTTTTCCGTGTTTTCCTTCTCCTTGAGTGTTTGGCAGCTTGGGGTTTTGCTGTACGTTGTGTCATAGTGTGAGGCATTTTTGAAAATAAATTATTTCAGTGTAAGCCTGTTTGCAGCATGTATCAAATTGACTTGGGAGTAGTGCTTGCTTCAGAAAATGTGCTCTTTCTGTGTTTAAAAAAAAAAGTAATCTGAACATTGGGGTTTAATATGCAGTGTAACAGGTGCTACAGTTTGGGCCATTTTCAATCTCTGCCATTACTCGTGGGAAGGTTGACATGGTTCAGTGCTGCAGCATGTTGTTTTGTCTTTTGCTTTAACCCATGTTGCTGTTCTTAATCAAGCTGCACTTTCCAGCTCGTTTTCTGCTACATTTTTCACTTCCGAAATTAAGTTTTTAGTCTAGTGGAGGTCAGACAACATGTGTATAGATTTGAAATATTACCGTCTTCTACCGTGTTTAACTTGAAACAGTGAGAGTATCTCTTCTGGTTCTTCAGGAATTCTCCCTCACCCTTCCAAGCTACAAGAAGTATCTACTTAAATGAGAATAAAAATTGACTATGTAATAAAGATACAGTGTGCTGTCAGCATGCAATGCATTACTCATCTTGTGCCATTTTTTCCCAAATCATCTCTCTGTCTCCACCCCTCTTTTTCCCACTTTTGAGAATGAATCTATTCTTCTGGTCTCAAGTCTTTGCTTGATTTTAATCAACTACATGTAACAAACAGTATGGAGAGAATAGAAGTTTAACTATAGAAGGAGGTTTCTGCTGTTGTTTTTCTTTTGAAAGCCACAAATAACTACACTAAGTGGATGGTAGTCCTTGTTTATAGGCTTATCTCAAAGTTCCTTTGGTTCTGTGTGGCAGGTTTTTTACCTCACTTATATTTTCTCACAATATGTATATGTTCAACTTCAAATGAAAAGTATTACTGCAATTCTGCATTTTGTGCTAATACCCATTACAATCTCAATTATTACTTTCTCTATAACAATGTAAAACCTGATGTGTTTCACATAAGTTAATTTTCATGAACTCATTTTCCTTTACAGAAGAATGGCTAAGTCAGTGGGTAACCAAAGAGCTTATTAAAAAAAAAAAACAAAAAAAAAAACAAAAAAAAACCAGGTACCACTTTTGCTCAGTATGACATCTTTGTCAATGGTGAAAACAAAAATTTGATTCATTTATACTCTTCATCTGGTTATCACCATGCATCTTCCATACACAAAATGCTTTTTTGCTCTTTTCCCCAAAATGCTGTTACTTAAGTATGAAGCATACCAGCTTAAATATTACTTGTAAATTTTTCTAACGACTTATATTGGATACCTGACTGCACTTCAGCTGAAGGCAGAAAACATAACTGATGAGTTTTTCTTTGTAAAACTACACTATCAATTGTCAGTGGAATTAACTGAGATATGCATAAAAATAACTTAGATTTTTTTGTTCATTAAAATTAATGTAGGAATGTCAAAAAGCAAATTTGAGAAGGAAAAACAGGAAATTGAAATAAAATTCTAAAGGTAAATTTTATCTCACTAAACTTGATAGAACAGAAATTTTTAAATATATGTAGCATTTGCTCAACCTGTATTAATGTCTTAATGGCCTCAGCATCCCATTCAAGAAAAAACATTGTAAGATAATGGAAGAAAATAAAAGTGAGATAGACTTGACCCCAAATTGGTGTACTTTCATGGAGAGTTAGGTTCAGTTGTGTTGGTCTGAGAAATTCATTTCACAGCTTTAATGATTTTTTTGTTGTTCCAGGGCATAGTGTGTTTGTGGTTTTGCTCTTTTTTTGAAAGGTACAAGGCCATTAAGCTTATACAGTTTTTCTATCAATGTTGTACTTTCTGCTTTGAAGTCCTGGCAGTTTGCCATCAAGTTCCCCAAGTCTGGGAACAAAGATAAAGCTTTTGGAAGTGGTGTGTGTCTTTAAACATGATTCTGTTGAAACAGATATTTGAGAACATTTAGATATAAGTTGGAAAGGGATGGGCTTACCGAAGGCAGGCTTCAGTACTAAATGGACTCCAGTTCCTTAAATATCTTGGCTGAGGAAAATCTTTTCAGGATAATTGTACCTCATCTCCTTTACCTAATGCATATGAACACTTAATGTGATCTTCACAAAATATTCGTCACCAAAACTTGAAAGAAAATGGAAACCTACAAGGTAGGTTTCTGCAGTAGGTAGGTACTGCAGTATTTTTAGATGCAGAATGTATCAAATCTGATGGTAAAGATATCTTTGTTGTTCCAATGACAATATTTTACTAAAACAGGAAACGTTCCAATTGCCTCAGTTTAGGAAATACAGGGGTTAAAGCTCCAGGAGAGGCCAGCTGGCTTGGGAGAGAGGTCTGGCTTCTGCTGACCATGCTCACTATGTGAGTGGAGAAGAAAGTACAGCGGCTTTCTGTTTTGTTTAGATAGAATCATACTTTCTTATCTTGAAGCACATTCTGCATTCTGAGCATTCCACCTTCTAATACACAAGGGAAGCATACTCTGTTTTTGAACTTTCTAGATGTCCGAACAGGGACACAGAGAAGGCAAGTGGATTGAATAAAGCTTTACAGAATTACCTGGAAAGGGAGTATAGTATCTAAGCATCCGAACTTCACGCTGTGCTATTTGCCCAAAAATTCTATTTCTGTGAACCAAAAGGTGCTCACAAAGCCTTCAGAAGAGGCTGTGTATGTTGTAGAAGGTACCACACACACAGATATATATGGTTCTGTAGAGAGATACTAGTAAATATATATATGAGTTACCACATAGAGTGATGAACTGAAGCCCAGGGTGTCTGTAATGTACTTCTTACAGTTTACATATTAGAATATTAACCTCTTTGGCTGTTGGCATTTTCCTGCTTCTGCAGGTTCTGAGGGGTAGTTCCTAAGAAGTCATGCAGTGACTCATCCCTTGTGGTTTAGATGAGAATTGGAATAAGAAAATAAGAAAATGTCAAGTTATACATTAATTAGCTTGTTTAACTTGAAAGACTTTTCTTTTGCTGCATCTTACAAATAATTATATGAGAATGGGATGACACTGATCAACAATTAATCAGAAATACATTTGCTCTTTTTTTGGTTAATGTATTATTTCTTAATGGATGTTAAACTTGTCCTCTTTTCATACATGGCTTATAACTTTTAGTCTAAAAATAGTGCGTTGTGTGGAAACAATAATAAAATGACTAAAATGACTCTTACAAGGCATTTAAATAGTTCCGGCCTGCTTAGGGTTTGAAAGAAGAATGCATGCTGTCAAGATAAGTTTTGGAAGTAGTGGGAACCCATTTCACTGCTGGGATACATTGCCTTGAAGAACCATTTGGGTTCGCACGCAGCATGTTTTGTAAAGAAATGCAATTGCTGACTGGCTTTACCTTTCCCCCTATATTATGGAATATGAAAAATTCTCTCTGGAAGTACTAGTAAACAAGGAAATTTTTCATTACTAAAGTTTTAAATTCCCTCCATTTATCTAACTGATGTTTACTAGTACAGCATGTCATGACAGATAAATTACCTTATATGCTCCTAGGTATCGCCAGCAATCTATAATCATAAGCTTTATAGTGACAGCAAGCCAGTAACATAGCGTGTGACAGGATTATACAGGGAAACGTATCTAGGTTACAGAAATAAATTCTGCTTCCCCAAAATAGCCTGATGCTGTTTCAGTCTTTAAATCATTTAACTTCAGTAGTTCCTGTCTTGAGTCATTGACACTTTCCACGTTAATATCTTACTTGTATTTTAAACCTTACTGTGCAGACTTGTAATGAATATGTATGTATGTATGTCCCTCTCCCTCTCTAACCAGAAAACTAGCCGTAAACTAAGGAAATCATTGAAAACTTAGTAATTATGTTAGAATAATTTTGGTAGCACATTATATATATTCCTCCTCTTTCTATGGCCTTTAAAAAAGGAAAGAAAGATGTATATTCCATGGTCATACTGCACTGACAGGAAAAGATAAAGGAACTGCTATGGAAGCTGTTGTATTCCCTTGGGAAGCAGTTCCTTCCCAGAGTCCTATAGGTCTTTTCTCCTCCTGCCGATACTTGCTGACTCTCATTAACCATGAATATAGAGAAAGTCATTTGGAGGGGAACCTCGGCAGCCCTTATTCTCTAAAAACAAATCAAGTTTGAGCCTTTTTGTCACCACAGAAATAGGATTTCACGCTTCCCTGCTTCCTCCCTAATTATTATATGGAATGAGTCAGCTCTTCTAATTCCATTTTTGTGGCTTTCTTTGAAGTGTGAGAGGCAGGAGGATTTGTTTTGTTTGTCTGATAACAGCCGTTCTGATTTCAGGTTGCTTGTCGTTCCTACTAGGAAGGTTTAGTACTGTTGGACAGTGCATCTTCTGCTCAGATTTTGGGCAGAAGCTATTACAGAACAGGCAATTGCCCAGAAGTATGCCCAAGGACCAGCTTCACAGTAGTAAATACAAAGAGAAACCAACTGCATCCAGAGCTTTGAAAAAAGGAGACAAAAATCTTTAGAACTATAGTCTAGCTCCCATCCTAGTGCTGAGACCCCAGAGGAGAAGTAAAGAAGCAGCAGGACCTGTTTGTGTTTGTTAGCTTCTCTCTCTTCCTCCTCTTTCCACGGTGGCTGCGTGCTCTGGAGATCTGTTTGTGCAAGGAGGTGGGAAGGAGGTGAACTATCTCAGTCCATTTGGTGGCTCAATCTAACAATTAAAAAAAAAAAACTTGTTTTGCATTTAGTTACTCTTCTATGTTACATGAAACTAGCATAACTTCTAAATCTAATTAGTGTCTTAATTTAGTTTGAGGCATTCAGTCAATAAATATGCATGTTGTGCTAATCACTTAAAAATCAGTTCTGGCAGTCAGTCTACCATGTGCTCTCTAGGGTTGTATATGTTGCTTGTTTTCCCACCACATAACTTTGATTTCTGCTATTTCCCAACTGGAAAAGTACACAACATTTTACTGGGGTAGTGTTCAGAGCCCTATTTATGGATTATTATGCCACAGAAAATGTAAACATAATTCTTATCCCCAAGAGCTTGGAATTTGAAATGTAAGACAAGCAAATGAAACGAAAGCAGACAGACTAGGGAATTCAAAGAAATGAGATTATATTCATTAACTTGCTGCCAGCCTAATTGTAGTCAGCTTGTGAAAAAGCGGTAATACAATCTAAGGGACAGATTAACAAATTAATCTCTACAGAAACATTCTGAGTATGCAGCCTTCTTGCGTGACAGTCACGGTAAATGCCTAAGAGCTGGATGAGCGTTTTTACTAGATTTCTGTATCTCAGCCATGTCTGTATTTTGCCAAGATCTAAGTGAACCCTCTCCAATATGTCGTTTTCATAGCAAGTGCAAGCCAAAAATGGTGCCCACTTTGAGTCTGAATGGTGGGAAAGGGAGCAGGCTTGAAAATATCAAGTAGTTTACTTAATTTTCAACACAAAAATGGCAGTTACTTGTATTTGCAGGGGAAATTACCCCTATATAACAGGCAGGGTGAGAAGGTGAAGGCCAAAAAGAGTGTTTAGTGGAATTATCACAAAGTGCCTTAGGGTAGAAAAAGCAGGAGAGGTGATTAGTTGAAGCGTTCCTAACCTTGAATGAAGTAAAAAAAAACCTGAAGCCACTACTGTAAGTACACATTTTATGTACTATGAAGGAGATTCGTATAAGATCCTACGACTGATAATTTATTTAGAGAGTTTACTAGAACCCTGGGTTTGGCTGACTACTGGATGTAGGCTTTGAATTTCTGAATTACAAACTTTAAGTCATGATAGAGTTAGCAACTCTTCTGTCGTGAAGCATCTTACAAGGTCATCAGCTCTTCTCAGCGCAATTAGTAATTGGTGTACCTATAAGGTAACATCCATTGTAGTTTGATACAAATTTAGAATAAATTAGCACAGAAATCTCTCCTGGACAACTTTGCAGCATTTATCAATCTCTGAGAAAATAGCGTCTGAGTAGGAAAATCCAAACCTTCCTTCCCTGCATTTAGTCATGTTTTCCCGCTTCTTTAAGAAGGCTGAATTACATTGTTTTTCTTATCAGAAAAAGAAGGCATTAGGTTTGCTTACGCAGTGATACAGAAAGAATAATGAGATGTTTTAAATGAAACTTCCTTGTATGCATAAAAACAAATAACAGCTAACAAGGCTTCTAATGAAGTTTATCTTCAAGAGAACGCCTCCTCTTTCAGATTTTCATTCTCCTTTGACTTTAGAAGTTACCTGCTTGCAGCCATTTTTTGCTTATTCCTAGAATTTACTTCCCCATATTAAGTATGTCCAATGAGTCAGGTAGGCATATGAATTATAAAGTTTTCTTCCTTATGCATTGGCAGCACATAGTCTTACTTTGTTGTGCGTTTCATTTGATAGGTTTAAATCTTGTTTTTGTTTTCCTATCCAATATTTTTTGTTTAATAAAATGATCTAGCTTTATTCAGAATTTGTCACGGAGCATTGTATTTTGGGGTCACCAGAAACAGGGCAAGATGCACCATGTATAGTTGTCCTAAAAGCCAATTTGCTTTCTCTGATCTGGTTTTACTTTGTTGGTGTGTTTGTTTTTCCCAGAAAGAAGACTAGCTTTATTATTTTTTTCTATGTGTGGTTGCAAGATAATCTATATAACTGGAAACCATTTTTTCCTGTAAATATTATCATTTTTTTTCTCCTTTTTGTAGTCTTTCTGACCTAAAACAAAAAGGGAAAACGTTGGTTATATTTACTCTCTTTCCTATCCTTCATTTTAGCAGTGTTGCAAATGTAGCTGGGCTTTCAACCCAGGAATTTCAAGACTTCTAATGCATCTTCTGTCACCAGGACTTTTGGGAGAGAGGGTGATTTTAAAAATAATACTCACTTCAAAATTTCTAATGCCTGTATCCATGGAAACTGGATAATGGGGAATGCCAGACAGCTGCAGTTGCTCAGATTTTTCTCTTCTAAAATTTTATCTAGCTCTGTCAGTAGAAAACTTCACAGGCCGTTTCCCAGTCTGCAGCATTGCAGATTGGATCAAACTGCATTTGGGTTTTCCTGTAAAAGACACACTCAGTCTTCTAATGTAATTTTGTCTTCCTAACTCCTTGTAGAGTGTTATTTAACAAACTACGCACTTGAGCCAACAGCCTCAAACAGATAATTGTATCAGCATTTTCACAGCTGGACAGCACAAGGTTGAGACTTGCGCACAGTCACAGAAGTCAGTTGCAACGCCAAGATAAGAAAATGAGTAACACCTAGGGAATTGTTCCCCACTGTTCTCACAGAAGCTGATGGAAACTTGACCATTGGTATTACGGAGAAAAGCACCAAGAATTCAACTGAATGCATTTGAAAATCCTCTAGAAATTATTCTTGCTTGGTAGCAGTGTGCATTTTTAATAAAACTAGCTTAGTAATGCAGTAATGCTACTGTCTTGATTGTAACTTCATGTCAGGTTTTTTAATGAAAATTTGTAAAATATTTCAAAATATTATCATCTCATATTAGACTTCTACATTAAAGGGCAGTTATTCTACTAAAACTTTTGATAAGCGTTAATCTCATTAATAGTTTAATACAGACAAATTTTTACTCACAAGTAGTCTTAATTAAATCTGTGTTACTAATCTTACATTCATTATGTGTGTTAAGGATTCCATATAAAGACAGGATCTGAAATAGAGGTCTGCTGTGCAAACCACTACATTGAGCATCCTTGAGGTATGCAGGCTCAAAAGACCAAGCTTTGTAGGATTTATCATTTTTTATTTGACTCTTTGAGCAAAACTGTAGGCTTCACTGAAAGTTTGGAATATATGTTTGCTATGTCTTGAAATGTTGCCGTTGTCAGTGAGGCAGTATGAAGTGGTTTCTTTATCTACAAGGCTGTTTTTCTGAAGTCTAAAATTGATTTTAAATCTTCTTGTAAGAAGCCCTGAATAAAACAGATGTACTGCCTTAACAGATCCCTGACTGAGATGCAAATGAAACGTACTGCATCTTGCCCATGAATAGAATGCAAGAATTGTCTTTCTAAAATTGTACTGGAATTCAAAGCACCTATTCTAGAATTATATAGCTCTTACATACATAGAATAAAAATGACCTCCTATACAGTATATGTAGTACTTAAGAACAACAAATGAAAGAAGACTCTTTTTTTTAAATATATTTTATATGTGGACTGCATGAGTATTCTGGATACTTCTTCCGCAGAGAATGTGTTAATGTTAAATTATTTTACAAAATAACAAAAGATTAGGTGAAGTCCTTGCAAGATAGAGGCTTGAGTTAACCCAGCCTAGAAGTTAATGCTTGAAAGAGCTAGCCCCTGTTATCTTTTGCCAGCTTATGACTTTCTTCTCATTCAGTATATGAGATCAACATGGGATCCCTAGATACGTTATGAGAATGACACTGTGTTCAGGCTAGCTATGTCTGGCATCCTTCAGCCTATCCCGAGATACCGTACTACACTGCAAAGGCATAAGATGAAGGGGCAGCAGTCAGTAAGTATAAAAATGGGGTCTGGAAGGAAGGCAAATGCTGACTGCATGGGATTTTCTATGTCTGTAATGTCACATTGTGAAGATTTGGTGGAAAAAAAAAATGCAGTTTAATACAGATACAGTTTTTAGGACAGACTAGGTGAACGCTTTTGCCAGCCCAAGTGAGAAGTGCTTGAGTCATTAATGGTTGCCACTAATGCCTCGGACATTTATACTTTGTCTGTGCCTGTGCCTGTTCTGTCTGCACCAAATGCTTGGATGTGACTTAAGTATCTGCATGGAAACATCTGATATGTATGAAATTTGCAAGCTTAAAAACTCATGTATGTTTAAAACTGAAATATCTAAAAATTGGTTTAAGGACATGCAGGAATACAGACCAGGTGAATTTTTTTGTCTGTTTTAGAGTGAATTCCATGTAAATTTGAGGCTTCTTTTCAGTCTCTTAACATTGCTATCAAACACTTAGTGATTGTGCCATTGTCAGTTAAGGCGTAGCTGATTTTATTTCTAAGCAATGAGAACAATAAAAACCTTAAAATGACTGGAAAGAAAGAACTACCACTGCCCATATAATAGTGAAGTTAGATAAATTATTATTATTACTCTTTCTCATCTCTTAGGTGAAATATTAACGTGTAGCATTCTTGCACAAATGGAACTGCAAAATATCTTTGAAGACATAATTTCTGTTACTGAAGCTGGGTACAGAACAGGATTCCAGTATAGTAGGTCTTTTAGATACAAATAATAATGTATAATGATAGACTAAAAGAGATATCTGGCATGTCAGCTATAAATATTTACCTATGCTTTCACCATTTTTAGGTAGGTTACATTAAAATTAATAAACTGCTGCTGTCTTCTAAGGCTTATCTATTTCTAAATGCAAATTGCACTGCAGCTAGGGTAGTGATGGTGCACTCCCTGTATGAGGGGATGTGTTGGCTTGCCACATAGCACTTACTTTCTAGATGGCTCTTAACCTCTACTGTTTATATTCAGCGATATGCAAGGTATTTTTTCATGAGTTCTGAAATAAAAGCATTTAAAGCAAATTAGAAGGTCAACTCCAATAGAAGCCTTGAAATTGTAACCAGGTAATTCTTTAGCCCGCAGTGGGATGTGTAACCTAGAGGCTTCAAGATACAAAATGAGTTCTGACAAGTACACTAATAATCTGATCTCCAAGGTAAGGAATACTCCAGTACTGGGGGCCAGATAATGATTAAAAAAAAAAAAAGTATTCATAAAAAGCAGATTCATTTTGTCACCTGAGGCTTGACCCAAAGCTCATGTGAAGTCATGGAATTGATATTGAAGCTGGATGGTGGACTGGATCTGAAAACCTGCATTGTAAAGAAAGCTCAATTTTACAAGAGTTATCAAGCTTTCTCCTTTAGTCTTTGCTTCTGAGGATTAAGTCTCACAATGATGTATTTGAACGTTCAAAAGAAAGTTCTCAACAAGCCTTGTCATTCTATGCTATATAGTATATAGTTCCAATATTTGTTTACACATGCCATGGAAAAATTAAGTACCTTTTTTGCCTACGCTCTGCAGCTATTGGCTGAGTCTTGTCCGTGCTCTGTTCATAACACCTGATATAGCAAGGCATGTTATCTTCTGAACTGAGTGATTGATAATTTCTGAAGAAGCTATGCAATAGCTTGAAACTGGAATGGAAAGTGTACTTGATTACTTTAGCAATCTCCAGGGATCTTTTAGGGCTTTTTAGATCAGCTCCAAATGTCATTTTTGTGTTGTGTTTTTTTCTTCTGGCTTTAGGGCATGCTGGAACAGAATTCATCCTGAAAATAACACCAAAAGTATAATAGTGTTACACTCATTAGAAGAGCTGTAAAAGAGTGTTTCAACTCTGTGAAGAATATGTGCAGTGGAGGCTGAAGACTTATGTCAAAGTGAGTAAAATCACATAAAAGACAATATTCCTGTTTCTGCATTTGGTAACTGCTAATCTTTGTCTTGCATTAGTGTTTGGAGGCCAGAGTATCATAAATACCATTAAAAATGCTTTTGAGAAAATATGTGGAAAATGACTGTAATTATCCACATTCTCTTGGGATCTCTCAGAAAGGATGCCAGAAAGAAGGGACTTGTGTAAAATATTCTAGGAAGAAGCACGCTTGCTACCTCTGTAATCACTGATCCATGGCCAGCTGCAGCTTTACAAGTAATATTAAAAACCACAAAAAAACACCCAAACTTAGCAGGTAGAAGTTGTACCCAATTAACTCCTAAAACAGTACTGATCTTAAAATAAATAAATTAAAATTTGAGGATATGTTAAATTGCTGTTTAAGCCCCTTACACGATATTAAATGTATTAACACACAGCACTCTACATCCAGCAATCACTAACGAGTGCTTCTGCTGCCTTCTCCTTTACTTCCCCAACCTGTGACTGATAAACGTATTCCAGCAGCACAGCAGAAGGTTGCCACTAAAGTCAATGGGAGACTGTGTGTAATGCTAAAGTATTTTTATTAATTTTCTTTACAAGCATTTGATGTATTTTTTAAACTTTTATCAAAATAAAGCATTTAGCATACAGTATTTTCACACATTTTGGAGACAGAAAAAATTATTTTGAAGTCTTTCATGCATTGATAGGTCATTTAACTCAGTTTTTTGTCACTGGTTCATTTTAAATGCAGTTTTCTTGCTGCTTTCTTTTGAAAAAAGCTATAAAGCACCAATTTTTTCCTCTTATTATCATGTGTTTCCCTTTATACAGATATTTAAACAGTTGGGAAGGTAGTCATGTTTATTCCTAGAGATGAAAAAAAAGTCATTCTGTTGCAGTGAAACCTGTGTATCAAGTTAACAAGTGGGAAATTAAAACCCAAACAACAAAATGCACGCTGTGAATGGAAGAGATGAAGTTGTTGGTTTTTTTTTCCAAGAATATCAATTATCCGTAATTATTTTATTCACCTCCATTTTGTGTGCAAAATCAGGAAAAAAAAAGTAAATCATTTCATATTATTGCAGTTTGGTATGCATTAGTTAATTACAGTATTTTCTGAATTTCATTTAGAATTTACAATGAACTTCTTTGTAATTATAAATAAATAGAGGTATAAAAGCAGAGTCTTACCTTGTATTTCCCTAAGATACCAGCTATGGTAAATGCATAATTTAAGATCACAGGTACAATCCCTTTCAACTTAGTCAAATATCATGTGCTTTCAGTATCATGCTGCATAGTTGAGAAATGAAAAATAAGGTGCACTTTGTGTCTCTAATGGCACTTCTTTCAGCAAAGGACGGTATGTATTTGTTTTACTAACCAGGGCTACTTTTCACAACAGTATTTTAAAGCATGCCTGAAAATATATTGAATGCTGAATAAAGCAACAATTACTACACTGTGCTTGAAGCTTTAGCTAATAGTACAAGGATCATCATTGCTTGTTTTCACATCTCCTTCTAGCAATAAACTGATCACAGCCTTACTCAAGTAGCTGCATGTTCCCTTTTTTCCAACTGGATGAGTGTTGTAGAATGCAGTCATGTCATCCTGCAGGACAGGGAAAAGATATTTCTGAGAAAAGCTGATTATGAAAAGCAGACAAACACAGGTGAACAGGTGGAATATGGACACACTAGAAATGCAAATGAGTTATAAACTCTAAAGCTATAGCATACTTCTAATCAATTTTCAGAAAACAATTTTTACATGTACTTAATCTGAACATGTGGAAAAGAGATTAATAAAACATACTGCATGTATTTCTTTACTGAATTTTCCAGTGCTGTACAGATGGTGCCTTCTGCATACTTTTTAAATGTAAAAGGTGACAGAACAACTGCTCTCTTAAAACACGCAGACACACGATTACTACGTGGTAACACTGTGCTACCACGATACTGTTACGAGCCAGGTCCTTTGGTGTACACATGGAGACACTGACTAAAGATTTATTTTAAAATAAATAAAAAAATCTAAGAAGCAAATCAGAGGTAGCACATGAACTCATTTAATTAATCAGATAAGATCAGCAAATAGGTCTGCTTCACTGAACACCTGTTTGGCTCAGTTAACGATGCTAAAACAGCTGCTTATTCTCAAATTATGTATTGGCTGTTTTAATAAAGGTTCATTTCTAATTCAGGAAATGTGTTACTTTCCAATTACTTTAAAAAAGGAACTGAGATTGTGTGGTGAAAATGTGTATGTTTTACCTTTGCTTTTGGCAGACTCATGCAGCATTAACACATATGTAGAATTAACAATTACACCTAACTTGAAGAAGAATAGCAAATTCTGCATTTTACTCACTTGGTGTTCAGCTCCCTTTGGCCTGCTGTGATCTTTCTGAAAGTCATGAAATGCTTCTTGCACCACTTTGTCCAAGTCCACTTTGTCCTGGAACTCTAGCTCTGGATTTCTCTCCAAAATAACAGATATAACCATCAGCAGCTATAAGGCAGAAAAAGACTTAAATTTAGTTGTTAATGTTCAGGTTCTATAAAAGGCACTGTAAATAACTGCATTCATTTGTTTCAAGATGGAAGTAGCTTAATAGTGGCACAAGTAATAGCCCACAAATAAGAATTAACGACTTTGGATGAAAGAATCATTGAATAAGCAGGCTTTCATAAAAGGTTACTATTTCAGGTGGCTATCTAGTAAAGGACAGAAAATAAATGACTGACATCAGCATCTAACTGAGGGAGTCAGGGCAGTTATTTTCCAGATGACTCATTCCAGTGAGTGACCACAAGTAGTGGTGCTCAGGCAGCAGAAATAGTGAAAAGCAGTACATACTGAAACATAGCCTTTGTTATTTTGATGTATAATCACATATGGTATAGTTGTAGTACAAACAAGTTCATAAAAATAAAGCCAATGGATGTAAAAAGCATTAGAGAGAATTTATATTCCTTATATCTGAAAGGTTTAAATAGGAAGATGAACATGATAAGTGACTTGCAGAAGTGGGCAGTACAATCTATACTGACCATCTTTTGTTTGACAACTGTGTTATCTTTTAGCAAAAACTGGACACGTTCCAGCACGCAGCATGACCAGTAGTTGTTAGCCAGAACTGAGATGGATTTGAATTATCTTACTGTGCAAAAAAACTCACAGGCACCAGAGACATAAGATTGGGAACTGACAATGAACGCAGCTGACAGCACAGATGTCAGTTACCAAAGGTACATATGCTCTTGATCTGTCCAAAAAGTATCCATTATTAGCTGCACTGGTAAGGAAAGGAGTTTAAAGAAGCCTTTTGCTTCACACTGGAGACTTTTGCTGGAACATAGGGAGACTGAAAGTTAGTTGAGTCAGTAACACAACGCAACTTATTAGACAGCCTCAGCAATGTGGGAAAGAAAAACTTATCACAGGGCAAACTGATGTTTTAGAGCAAGTTTTTCCCAAGACCTGAAAACTTGTTGGGAAAAGGCACAGGCTAAGGACTTAAATGGAATTAGTCATCTTAATAGCTTTTGCTTCCTTTGACCTAAATGTATTGGCACTGTCACTGATATTTATCTATTTGCTAAGAAAGAAAAACATCACACTCAGTATATTCCGAGCATGCTGATAGGAACCTATTTAATCACAAAAAATCCATGGAGAAAGCACTGAAATATAAAAAATTGTGTTTGTATTTAAAATGCTATTTCTATAAATATTCAAACTTTTTAAAATTGTAATTTCTCTGTTTTTTTTAAGTTGTAACAAACTCATGCACGTCACCAAATTTCCTTCATTATAGGCCACAGACCTCTACAATAATTTGCCTGTATTCTGGCTGGTCAATATTTTGCAGCATATCTTCAACTAGGAGGGAAAAATTCATTTCATACATCGTCATATCCGATAAGGTTGGTTGCTGAAAAATAAAAAATACTTGTATTGAGTAAAGACCATCTGCATTAAATCACTCCTCCACACCCCCCAGTATAGGCTATTTGCTTGCTGAATAAATAATACACAGCAATCAAAAAGGAAGCATATTTCAGAGTCCGTGACAACACAGCTGTGGAAAGGGCATTTCAGTCTTATGGTCCTACAAACGTGTTTTAATACAATTGACTTCCATTCTATTCTAATTGTATTTTACCCAGTAAAATGGACTATGTATGGCAACATACAACTAAATATTAACAATAAAATAGTTCGTCATTAATAGTAAGGTAGAGAGAAACAATTGAACACCTCTGCGTGTTTTACCTGTGGTAAAAATCTCCCTGCTACTATTAAACCATTTGGAGTTCTCTCCAAGATTTGCCACACCCTGTCATAGAATCCAGCAGGAGTTCGATTGAGAGAACCATCTATTTGTCGTCGGTTAAGCCAGCCTCTGTGGACAAAGGAAATTAATAATTGCAGAAAAGAAAAAGTTTCAGATTCAGAACGAGGACATGTTCTGTGGTGTAAGCCATAAGGTAAGCACTGATAGCAAAGGCCTATGCAGCACATGTTGTGCTTCTTGGGAAGTTGGGCTCTGAAGAGGGAATAAAATCCACTCAGTGAAGGACTACAAAAATTACCAGCAGTACTATGTCCCAAAGTTAAATTAAACTTAACTAGAAATAAAAATCTATGGGAGTACTTCTGACTTTAGTCTTACTAAAACAGCTAAGTGGAAGTATTGTAATTATAGCTTGTTTTCTTGCACACCCATGTGCCTTTTGGCAACTAGTTGCAGCTTGGAGAAAAGATCACAAGTTTCAGGCAGCAGAACCTCTCAAGTATTGTAGAAAAAATTCATAATTGATACAATAAGCTTGAAAAAAGGGCACTGAACAGCATACATGCTGTTCTTACAAGTTACTTAAGTAGATGGTATTGAGTAATTTTGGCTCCTATCCCTTGACGCAGGCATCAAGAAATATAATGCTTCCCAGTACTGCCAAAGTATATAGATAATTACTGTAAGGTAAGGCTTCCAAAAGGATAGAGGTGAAAAAGGAAGCTGTAATGTAAAAGGAACAATTGTACAACTTGGACACAGCTGGGAAAATGAAAAAGTGCATCTTTGCTACCTCTCTTTAAAGAAGTCGATTACTGACTGCAGATAGTTTGGTATATCTATTAAATGGGCAGGTATTTCAGAAACGCAAATTACTTGAACAGTCTGTTATGAATGAGAACTGGTGCCACAAACCCACACATCTCATTACCTCCCCTGCTGCTGTGGCTGAAGAATATCCAACAAAAGCTGCTTCACTTCACTAGGGGACATCTGGTACAAGTCCTTGGCTGGCATATCCCCAGCACGGAATTGCAGTTCGTACTTCATGGCATGGATAATCCACCTGAAGTGAAGGGAGGAAAGCATTCATTAATTAAATGTGAAGTTTCCAAAGAAGAAAATTTAGTCTAGTAGAACACCTCAAGAAAATCCCTCATGATCCAGCTAGTATTATTTCACTGTCAGGACATTAATCAAACACACTCTGCTGTTTGTACTGTTTTGTGGAATTTACTCAGATTTTTCATTTGTTTGCAATATGATATAAACTGAAAGCGATAATGAACAGACTTTTAGAAATGGGTTGCGAAGCATACTTCTCAAACAATTTCACCACATACTCACCTATGTCCCACATGCATTAGGACAAAAATTTACTTGATTTTTGATATTGAAATTCCTACTCAAAAGTATGCCCTTGACAGTATGTGTGTTTTGCTTCTGTTTTTAAGAAAAACACAACTCAATAATTTTACATTTAAAAAGATTTCAGGGCTTCTTAATAGCTTTAGATTTGGAAATTCCTTTGTGCTGTCCATCACGCTTCTTTCTTTTGCTATTCCCTTTTTAAAAAGATTTGATTAAATAAAAACGTGGATACGGTGAATATTTTTCAGCCCTAGGGACTAGGGAAGAAGGATTTTGCAAATTATTAAAGGGAAAATGATGATTTTAATTCTGCAAAAAAAAAAAAAGCTGCAGCTTTTAATATGATATCAAAGATGAAGTAATACAGATGAAGCAGGATAACTGAACATGGACCTTATTCACTTTCCACACACATTGTTTCAGTACAAGTAGCTATTACAATCAAAAGAGAAAAGAAACATAACTAGTTTTTCTTCAAGTAGTCCATCATCTAACACCTCATCTAAGTCTAGGATCTGTTAAAGAACTGTTTACTCTCTATCAGAGAAAACGTGAATTATTCCTAAAAGGTTTACCTTGTCACCAATATAGCCACATTCTGCAGGTATTTTATTACTTTACCCGGAAAGAATGGTTTCTCTAAGTCAGGTCACGGTCTTTTGTACTGAAGGATTCTTAGTAACTTCAGAGGCTTCTGAGATGTCAGGCCAACTAATTCAATGTTGCTACACAGTTGTATTTTTTCTAAGATTATTCATTCAAGGTACAAGATAGCGTAATATTAGGCTACATGGGCATACTACATTATCCAGCACATACATTTTATTTACTTGACTGTGTGAATAAGCATCTTTCCCTTGTTACTAAGATTAACAAGCAAAACTGGCTTGAATTGATTCATTTTTTACTGGCAATTCAAATGTATCTGTGTGCAAGTTGTTCACTGATCTCTTCTGTTTGCAGTGGCCTATGTGACACAGCAATGTGAAGAGTGGGCCTCTTACTGAACTCTTCACAAATAAGGGTGGGCAGAAGTCAGTTGATTGGAAGGTTTTACAGTAATAGGACTGTCAGGAGCTTGATATATTTCAACATGAAACCCTGAAAACAAATCAATAACAAGACACTAAATCAAATCATTATCAAACTGCAATGCTCCTTCTGTGAGGTTAATTTTGCTCACTGAAGTGGGTGATAACACTGGAATAAAGGAAATTGAATCTCCAGAATTAACCTTGGAAGAAAAAAAAATCCTGCAAAAAGGATAAGCTGCAGATGATGAGAAGGGGGAAGAAGATTAACATGGATTTATAAAGGCTACAGAAAAGTATTTAAGTGTGAAGGAACAAATATACTTCCAGTTAAATGTAAAACAAGTGACAAAGTTTTTGGTTTTATAATGACCCAAAAATAATACTAACTCAGAATCAGGAATCTTATACACTAGAAAATACGACTGCTAGTATACAACTTCAGTGCTGAAATGTCATGCTTTCCCTATTAAAAGATGGAATACGTAAATTCTAGTCTTAAAGCATTTTCAATAATTCTGTAAATCTCAGTCACTAGAACCTGCTGTCTTCAAAGAAGTGCTTATTCAAATGCATCTGTCTGTTCCTAACTGTGAAAAAAGTTACTGTAGATAGCAGTGTAAACACAGATACCAGAGAATATGACAACACTCAACCATAAACTACTTGTAGGTCACATTATCAAAGAATTAAATAGAACAATCCAGGCTGTAAATGATGTTTCAGACTTGTATCAGGTTTGTGGTTCGTAAGCTATGAAGCTCTGTATAGCTTAACTTTGATAAGCAGTCAAGAAGTATTTTGCCTATCTGTAGTAAGGATAACATCACATTATAAGCTCAATCATCACAGATTAAGTATTTTTGTGTAGAGAACTGCTCTTGAACAATGTCTTCTTTCTGCCAGATATCAGATACACTATCTAGGTGCCTCAGAATATTCTAGGAAATTCTTTAATGGGATGTGCATTTGAACAACAGAAAGCTTTTGACCTGAAGTTCCCATTACAGTCAATGCTAGAGAAGAACAAGCAATCTCTTCAGGTAGACTGTAGTGCTACAACTCTGAAAACAAATATTTTAAGTACCTCGTAAAACTACTTCCAAGGGATTTGTTTCTCATGGTTACTGGACTCTTAAGATTGATCTAGACAAAACTGTATAACAAGCTCACTATATTAAAAGCTCAGCTCTTACTGGAAACATATGTAGGTACCTGCTTGAGTGAGCTAGAAGCTGGGAAAGAAAGACTTCACTGCCTCCATGGCTGTTAGGTAAGTCAGGAAGAATGTTCTGGCTGTTGGATGCTGGCAGGACTCGGTGACCCAGAGGTGGCACGCTTCCTAGAGCTCCTTTGCCAAACGGAAACCCCACTACAATGTTTTTGGTTTTGAAGCCTTAACCTGCTCAATATTGAGCATTTAAAAATCCCACAGTTTACTGCATTAGCTATAGGAAAGCTTCAAATGAGGTATTACAAAGACTGCCCCTCCTCTGCTTTACACTGCTGACTGGCAAATTTGAGAGCAGTTGTGAACTCAGTTTTGGCACAGTAATTTAAAGCAGGTTTCCTAGAAGTGTAAAACTGAAGCATGCAAATTTTGCTGCATCAACTCATATCAATCCTTTTTGCAGAGTAGCAACAATCTCTGTTGAAGTGTGTACGTTTACTTGCCATGTTAGTAGTAAGTGCAATAGATACTTTACTGACCCAACCCGTATCTTCAGCATGCCACTGAAAAGCTCCGGTGAATTTGAGATGATCCAGCCGATGTGTATGACAAGTTCCTGCTGAACTACAGCTTCCCTTTCATCTTGTAACTGACATTTTTCATAGATGATGTTCTTAATGACTGCTGGGGATAAGGGGTTAGAAATAACTACTTCCTCGTGGCCAAAAGCTCCAAGTGTCACCTACGGTATATTGAAAACAATTCAGAAGAATTGGAAAGGAATAAAAGCACCATAGAAGCATTTCAGAAACTAAACTTCATGAACTCTGCTTTTTACAATACAAAAATAATTGAATGTCACTGCTTGACGATTGTTAATACTGTTAGTTGGATGATATTAAATGACAAAATTCACTAAAGACCAAAGAAAATCTGGAGAATGTTTTTCCAAATTAAAACTAAAGTGCAAGACTGCTGCTATGGCTTCAGAATCAGGCATTTAATCAAGACTGTACAGCAGGTTTAGATATTCTTTTATTTCTGACATCCCAGCTGTGGAGGTCACTCAAAGGTAGGAACTTAATTCTGAATTTTGTTTTCTTATTTCTTTGAGCACCCTAGAAGCTACAGCCTTCTTGTTAAGAAACTATTATGTTGCTGTACTGGATTGTTTAACTACACACAGCCCCCAAAAAATCTTTCAATTTATTGTCAGCGAAACACCGTATCACTGATTTTTCTCCTACAAGAAGGATCTTTATTAAAAAGGACTCAATGAAATCGACAGCTGTAAATCATGCTCCCTGCAGATGCAACTTCCTCTATAGCTACAGAGCTCTATAAGCACACACCTGGCCATCAATATGGAATAAAATAAGGACAAATCTGTTATCATAGCGTTCTACTTAGGTAAATATATGCATATTTTATTATAGAAATAAATAATACTCAACTTCTATTACTTGGAGATAGCTCTTCATAAATTTAATTAAAATTCTTGTACTAGCAGATAAATTAAAAAGTCCTCCTCAGGAAGGGAAGAAACACTGATGATTAAAATCTGCTCGGAGCAGAAACCTGAAATCCTGAAAGACTGTTTCTCAGCTGTCACTCCTTGTAAAAAAATCAACTGACTTAAGCTCAATTACAGAGAGAGTGATTCTGTAGGCCACATCTTTATTTTTTAAAAAAGCCCAGTTAGTAAGTTTTACTGCTTGATTCCATCTCCTTTTGTGAAATGAAATAACATATATAAGAAAACAAAGGAGTTATGCAAATCATGCCTTTCCCTTTCTTATCCAGACACTGAACTGCCTTTTCAAGGTCATTCTGCCATTACGTGAGAAGAAATGCATTAGCCCATAGTAAATGCAAATATTAAATATATCTTCACTGAATTTTTCTTCGACAGAAAGGGTATTTTAAAATTCTTGGGTACTGTTAAAAGAAGCATAAGCAAATTTCAAAATGAAAACAGCCATTTCTCTATTTTCTGTTATTACGCCTTAATACATTTCTGAAAAGTAAAGACTTACCTGTTTACCCTGAACTAAAACATTAGTAATAGATGGTGCAAGGCTGTCCACTAGTTTACCTAAAAGACTTGCTGCGAAGCGCACAACAGACCTGAGGGCAGAAAACAGAGCAATCCCACTACATATCAAAAGCTAGTTTAATGAATTCATATCTAGTTTTGAAGTCTGTCACAGCATTCAGAGATCTCAAAATCAGCTGAATACATACATTATTTGCAACATGGAATTCAGATCAGATTTTTGTATTATCTTCTCTGGATTTTTGTTTTTTTAGTCAAGATATAGGTTAATGGATCTAAAATAAAATAGTTAGAACTCATTAAACTACCTACAAGTGCCACAAAAAGCTTGTTCTTTTCTCTGCATCATCTTCAAAACAGACAACAGATGCCTACTTGTCTTTCAAAACATTTTATTCGTTTTGCAAGATAACCTTGGTAACTTTTAAGGCCACATAATAATTTTGCAGGAGAAAGAACAACGTAACATCAAGGCTTTGCTTTGTTCTCCACAGTGAGGTAATATTTCATACAGAAAGGAGACTTGTGTAAACTGCTTGGTTTAAAACTGGCTTGTATAGAGACTTTTTTCATATATCCAGTTGACAGTTGAAGATATTTATATTTTTAATAATAATTTCCTGACAAAATACAAATTTAGTAGACACATATTTAAGGTTTTCTAGCACAGGCTTTGAGGTTGCTAAAACTCATTCATCAACAGAATTGATGAATGAGTTGTAACACTCTGTAGTGTTAGTATTAAATTCAAACAGTTGATGTTGATTCCTGTGAGAACTGCTATGCACTTATCAAGAGATCACGAGCAAAGCATTTTTGAAATGCATTAGCTGACAATATCAAAACGCACATAAGCCAAAAAAAATCTCATGGAGTTCTGCTTCAGACCTCTGGGCACTTTACCTGTTTCCCATGTACCAGTAAAGTAGTAATATGTGGGGCTATAGAAGAAGAAAATTTCTGTGCAAATGCAGCACTGTAGCGCAACACCAACCTATATGTGTGTCAAATGGCAATCATGGAAGAGAAACGAGAAACAGTTTACATATTTTGTTCCTAAAAATACTTTTGGTTTTTATTCTTAAAAACATACGACCGAGGTATTTTGGTTCTATCGTATTATTGGCAAAGGCCCATTTAACTGCAGGAACAAACTAAAACAAAAAACAGATCTTAAATGTAAAGACTCATCTGTTAAGAGTAGTCAGAGTGAGAGAACAGAATTCAGGACAAGCTCAACTCATGTCTTCAATAGTATGAAATTTCTACTAATCTTCCAGGCAAAGCAATTAATGAACAACAAGTGAACCACCAGCCTACTTGCTGAGACCTTCTGAAGTTATCGTGACAAAGTCAAGCTCAAAGTAAACTACTTCAGGGGGAGTATGCAAACTGCATATATACAAATATAAACTGAGTTATATTTGATCACCAGCCTTGTGACAGAAAGCTATTGGTATTATTTTGCCCCACTCTCTAAGAAATAAGAATATTAATATTCTTATTTTTTCTCATTATTTGAATTTAACTAGAACTGTATATCTGCATTAATTCTCATAAGAAAAGCAGCTTAATATTCCCTATTTTATAAGATAATGATAAGTACTTTTTTTTTTAAGCATTATAGACAAGATCTTCAGCCACAGTGAACCAACAGAACTTTATCAGAAAAGTTGTCCTTTTTTCCACCCTTTCTCCTCTAAGTGCATAAGGAACCACCTTTAGTCATTGTAAGCATATTAGGAAAAAAAAAATGGTAAACCAGAAGGAACATAGTGACTGTATACAAACCAGAGCTTCTTGCTGCCAGCTCGTCTATAGATTCTTTCAATATGTTCAGCAACAGTACCTGCGTTATAAATACATTTATTCAAATAGCAAAACAACAAAATAACAGCAACAACAACAACAAACACATCAGAAATATGCATTTTTTCATTAAATATAAGGTAATATTGATGAGATCTGCTAATTCTGAATTAGCTTTAGTAAAGCACTTACCTATTGTGCTTAACATCTACAACACCTACATTACTCAGTTGTATGTTGTTATACAAGAAGCAAAAGCCAACCTCAGCTTGATTTTCTGCTCCTGCTCTAGAGAGATTTGATAGCACCTATTGTTGAGATATATTAGGGAGATGAATCTATGGTCTTGGCTAGAAGGTATGTCTCCATGATAAAGTACCTCCTCATCAAACTGCAGATTATGTTTTGGATACGGGATGGAATAGATACTCTCCACGCTCTCTGGAGCTAAAAGCAACAGGCAAGTCTTGTTCTTGACAAGGTGGTTCATTCAAGTGATGTTATGTTTGGATAAAGGTTGTCATAGCTGACAACCAAGGCAGGACTTGTTTTCAACTTTGTATGTGAACAAGACACCACCTGATTTATCATTTGGGACATGAGGTTTTCAGCTGACATGAAGCTGGGAGATTATGAAAGATGTTTTTGCACTGTTTTGTGTTTCCATCCTGAATAACTGCAGTAAGGTGATCACAAAGGTGATACCAAAGCTACACTGTGAACACTGGTATCCACATGCATTACAGCACTAAGCTAGTGAAGCTAACTATCACCTTTGCAAAGTACAGAGGATATTTGACACACAGACAGGACGTTATATTATTGCATTACTACTCTCCCTCTCCCAGCTGATATTCTATATGTCACAAATATATTATTAAAGTGCTTTGCATTAATGTTGTAGAAACGTGATCTAGAAAATATAAAGTAGGACATAAGAAGAGCACTGTTTTAAAATCAAAGAAGACAGTCCAGAATTTGGAGAAGACATGAAGTATAGATGGATGTTACATTCATAAGAACAAGAGATACCATTCTTTTGCCAGCCCACAGTTGATCATAGCACAGACTTGTTATACTGACATCTCCTCAGTTGTGCAGGAATCAAGCATTAAAAGAGTTAAACATACAATTATTTATGCTTCAGTTAGCTTCTAGTTTCTAAATTCTTATATGGAATGGCAGTGTTTCTCATGCCAGACACTTACTGGTAAGCAGTAAGTTCATCTGTGACAATACTACTGCAAGCTGATTGTTAAAATCGTAGCTCATGCCTGTCAGTAGGAACATCTAAGACCCTTCAGCTTTTGTTTTCAGATTTATTTGTCATCGATTGTGTGATTATTTAATGTCAGTTACAGCATTCTCCAGTTGTACAAGGACTGGAACTTTTAGTCAGTGATTCAGACCGCGTAATGCAAGGTGCATATTTAAAAAGTTTATCACCATCTACTGCTTCAAATTGGATGGTGCAAAATGTCTAACCAAGTCCAAGGTACAGCAGGACTTCTTTGACCAGTGATCAAATGTGGTCATGATAGTTGTTTACAGAGTCTAGGAAGTCAAGTTGTTCCCAGAACAAGGAAGGAAGGACAAAACCTACTAAGGACTGAAGAAAGCTACAGAGATTCTCCAAGTCCAACAGTACAGGTAATGCTGGTGAAAAGCCTGCTTTAGAGGCTGCATGTGCTCCAGTTCTGGCTATAACTTTGGATTGACATTGTATTTCAACAATGCACTGTGAATTGTCCAATGAACTTTACTCCGTTTTACACTGTTTTCTATGACATTCTTAATAGAGCGGTACTGATATGGATTATGAAGCAGGAATCTTCAACACGGAGTGGTAAGCTACACTGCTTGAGGAGTGACTAAAAGAATATTATTTACTCACAGTGTTCCTCTTTTTCTGAGAAGAACTCATATATACCAAGGTAGCTAATAAACAGTCTGGGAAAAGGAGGGGAGCAGGGAAACAAGCAAACAAAAACTTTGCAACACAAAAGCCACAGGTCCAAGTACCTTATTCTGAATTAACTTACACAAATTTAAAGCTTGTGCTCTAATACAAAGACATAACATAAAATTGAAGTAGAATAAATCTTATAGATATACTGAATTAGCATCTTATTATCTAAAACTAAAATGAAGACAAACATGCAAATTTGTCTTTAGTTTCAGTTTTATATCTAAGGTCAAATCCCCTAATTCTTATATACATTTGTTCAGAATTACAAACAGATAAAGCAACTGCGTACAGACAATCTACAAGAGTTCATATATTTAGCAGCTCATTCCTCGCCACACTATGAATTTGCGTGTCCCATTGAATGTTGAAATTGCTTTAGTTGCAAGGAAGACGACTACATGCATGGCCATTATTCATGCTCATTACAACTAAATATGCAGCTGCCTCCTGAAATATTCAGAATACTCACTTGAAAGCAGCTCTTACCTTCCTTGGTGATGAAATTCGGTCCTTCCCTTTTAAGCAATATACTCAAAAGTAGCGCTTGACTTGCTAGACAGTTGCAGTCCTTAAAAAACAGCAACAACAAGCACAAAAAGCCATCAAATTTTCAGCAAATCAAAGTCAGAAAAACTATTAAAAAAAACTTTAGTGAAACCAAAAGGCCTTGTTATTATTTAAAATGTGTATATATATTTCTAAAATTTTATTTTTAAGAGAACCTCATCACAAATATTTAATATCCTATATATACTGCATCATTTTCACTGCTGCTTGCAGAGATTTCTCCTTGGTTCAAATTTAGCTGCAATAAGTTGGCTTCAGAAGCGTTACCCAATTTTCTACTCATGGATTCTGTCATTTATAGCTGAAATACTTATAATGTCTTAAGGAACCACAAAGAATATTTTGTGTGTTCCTGTTGAACACTGGATCTAGAAATGGTCAACAGCAGTTTCCTTCTAGAAATGGGAAAAATACCAGACAGGAACCTTCCCTTGATAACATTAATAAATGATCAGTTTATCATAGTAAATATCAACTGTTGAAGTCTTTTAAGCTTTACTCTAGAAATAAAATATTTATTCATAAGATGCATGACAAATTGATCCCATTTTAGGTGGTTATTTATTACCAGAAGATTTGGATAGCTGGGAGAAACGAAGGCCAGCAGTTAGAGCACAACAAGCCTGAAAGTTCTGATGAGTATGAAGAGGCGCATCAGACATTTTATGTTACTAGCCATATTATGAACACTGGACCATAACAGTAGTTGTGTTGATCTAAATGGGTTACTTAAAAATAACATCAGCAGATAACATCTCGTTCCATGACAATGAAGTTGCACTGTATTTTTGTCAAGTTTTCTTACATCGAGTTTCTGCAGAATCTCATATGTTGACTTGTTTTTCCAGTCATTAATATTTATGTCTGGTTGCTGCTCAAGTTCAGAAGCATTTGGAGTACTAGACTGTCTCTTGACTTTTGAATGTTTTGGAAGATCCAGCTCCTCCAGACTCTTAAATACAGGAGCCCTAGAAAACAAGTATTTCATTTCTTCACATTTCAGAAAACATTTTAATTATCAAATACTTCATCATTAATATTTACAAATAGCCTTACTCTTCTGCTTCAGTGATTCTTAAGAAGTCAAGTTGTTCCACAACTGCTCCAGATATTAATGTCTGAAATTAAAAAATGATAGTTAGAATTTAAAAAGACGCAGAAAAGTACATTAATATATAGTGGTTTGGCCCAGGAGCCACATTCTCAAAATGTTGCTGCTGGTTTCCATTTGGAAAATAGTATATCTACAGTTCCGAACATCTTTACACTTCCACAGTACCTTTCTTTTTTCTTAAAATCTCACTTAAAACAGCAGAAGTCTCTTAGGGCTGCTGTCTCTTTTTTTGCTGGAGTTCTTCTGTTCCTTTGCCTGCGATGTAAAACTTAACCAATGCCGAGCTCCACCATCCCAAAAACCAACCTGATGAAAATATCTGAGATGGAGGACTCACACTCAAAGTTCAGCACGATGCCCTTGTTCTGGATTATCATGTTCATAGTTCCAGGCATCTCTGAAGGATGGCTAGTTTTTCTGTCAGTCTTACTGGTGTTTCATGAAAACACAACATTAATGGCATTTTCTACTCTGTAGTCATTTCGTAAACCATGCCTGCCCTACGTATACACATCAAATGTGGTCTATGATTACTTCTGTCTCAGAATTTTACAAACCTGAAAATTAGTGTTTAGTTTATCTGATGTAGCCCTTACAGTTATAATTCACTCCAAATTCATATAAATTTCATATTTATATACTTCCATAGGAAACATATTATACTACAGCATTTTTTGTTTTGATTATTCTCCTTAGTTAAACAAAATTCAATGTACTGTGAATGTTTAAATTCCATTTTCAATTGTACATAAGTCTGCAGTAAGATAGTGATCTGTTAAACTGCAAGACAATTGAAAATAAAATAAAAACTTGTCTTTCATTGCTGATGTTACCATTCTTTGCCTGCTTGAACACATCATGATGATGGAAACAGACAGTAAAGGTGAAAAGTGAAAAAAGCCAGAAATCTGATAAGGGTACACATTTCTCAGTGAAATTTCATTTTGTGTATTTTACAAGAAAAAAGAGCATTCATCCAATCTGAGACACATTTTGTCTAAGTACATTGAGGCACAGACATCTAAATGAAGCAGGTAAGCACAATTCACAAAGATTAAGTCTATCATTTGTTGGAATTCTTGAATTAAGAAAATGCCATGAATTAGACAAGTCCCAGCTCCTCCTCCATAATGAAAAAAGACTGTTTCCAAAATGTGACAGCTGTGCATTCGTATTGACAGAGTACATCAAACTGACTGAGAAAACATACTATATTCCAGTATAAATGCATCGATCACCAACATCTACCATTCATTTATAAAATGGGTAAGACATATAAAGGCTTTGGAAAGCTGCTAAATAGAAAAGATGGTTAACAGTATGTAAGAGATTGAAAACCATTGCCACTGAACCCAAACCAGTTTTTGTATCTTTTCCTTAATGCCATAACAATTTTTATCTCACTAATTAATATGCAGCAACATCATTAAACCTATTGTACTGACATATGGGGATGTTAGCACATTGTTTTTATGGATGTCGTAAGAATTTCTCTCTGGAAAAAAAACTGTAGGGCCTTTTATTTTTTAACAGATTTCATTCAGAACTCTTATAACTGTAAGAAAGTTATATTATAGCACTGTTACATTAATGATTCTCTCAGTAGCAAATCCCTTGGAAGTGATTTCTGCATAATTCTACTCACTTTGTTGATCTACGAAAGTTACAAGCCCTTCACTTCCAGAATGTTAGCTATCATTAACGAAAACTGGCTTCATTTTGCCCTCAAATGTGATCATTTTGTAATTTTGGGTTACAGTACAGTTAGACACAAATGCATGAGATCTGAAACGGTGACAATAACAAATGCAAATCACGGGAGGGTAGAAAATGCCTGTGCTGGACTTATTGTCAATAGAATACACCATATAACTCCCAGAAGACAGCTTGAGCCAGGCTAACAGCAATCCTTGCTCCCCCCTCTAACTCCTACCTGTGCAGTTCCCTCTGCTGGCTTTGGCACGTGCCTGACCCGCAGAGTACAAGGCTACCTCTGAGCACCTGCAGCAAGGCATTTGATCCCTCAACTACACCTTAATTATTTTCCATGGTAAATCTTGACTTTAGTTAACAGACAAAAAAATTTAAGGGAACTCACAGTACGAAGTTAACATACCATATCATATACAGTCTTTTTTTTTTTTTTTTTAAGTTACATTAAAGCAAAAGACTACGATCAAATTTTTTATTATCATTCCTAATGGATAAAAAAAATAAGCAAAAGCCAATAACTGCCATTATCATCTTAAATATTTCATAACTACTAGTTATGTAAGTCGATTTAGTATGCAAGGGGAAATTCACCTCTAGATGACTGTACCAGTGTAGTGCTTAAAAAGGGCACATTATGTAGGTTGAAAAATTTCTTGTCTGGTAATACATCAGTTTAATCAAATGCAAAGCAGGAACGCCACTGCAGTTACAGTTAAGAATACAAAAACTACTCTAGACAAATGTAAGATTTTACATGGACAATAATGGCATTTGCTGTAGGAAAAGTAAATGCTAACAGGAAAATACATGACCTACACGTGACCAGTTAGAAACACATAAATATTTGAAAGATAGCAAAGATACTTTATACCATTATAGCTCTGAATATTTAATTTACCAATGACCCAGCTGTTCCTCATATTCATGGTTTTCTGAGGTACAAGAAATCATCTCTGTCTTTGGTCTTGTCTTCTCACTTACGAAAAGAGGCGTTCTTTAATAGGTATAAGCAGATATACATACCTAAAATAGCACCTAACTCAGTAATTTTCGCATTTTAATGAAGTAATGTTCCTCTTTAAAATTAATTCAAACAGATGTTTAGAAATAGGCCTTTATTCTTCTAAGAATTTTAGTATATGTGAAACACCTTTTTCCTGTTGACTATCTAATCAAAAACCTCAACTTCTGACATGATGGATTTTTCCTTAGGTAATTTCAGAAGATTTTTGAACATAAAAACCTCTCCTCCCTTCTGAGAATCCTCTTGAAGATTATCGCTTTTAAAAGTCTCATCAGAACAACCTAAAATAAGCCCATGTTTCTTCTGAGATAAAAGAAGAACTGTACCAGATGTTTTGGTTCTTGACTTCTAAATTTTCATCACAGAATTGTTTGAGTTAGAAAGGACCTTTAAAGGCCATCTAGTATATGATTTTATGACACAAAGTAAAATATTCATAAGTCACATGAAAAACAGAAGTAATAAGAATACATGTACCAAGACTAGGAGATATAAACATACCATTCAGGAAAAGCAGCATACCTGTACTCTGTCAACATGAACTTTCACTCCTCCAACAATTCCCTTTTTAAAGGCTGCCAGCATATCTAATACTGGATTGAATCTGCTCCCTCTGAAATTTTAAACAGAACCTCATTAATCCTGCACCTAGGAAAGAATTACACTGCAAATGATGCTTTTATCTTTCTCTACCTTATATTGTCTTCACGGATAAGTACAACAAACAGTGGACGACCGTGCATTTTCCAATACTGCTTAATGAACTGCAGTGCATTCTAGGTAAGAAATACATGTTAGTCACCAAACAATACAGCAGCACAGTGTACAAGAATACACAAAGCAAAACACTAGAAGAGTTATCTTAAAGTAACAGCATTGAAAACCCCAAGAGATCGTAAACACTTTAGCTAATAATGAAACCACTAATAGTTTCAGATTCCTTCAAAGGAGATATGTTATTTCAAGCATTCAGATTTTCTGAAAATACTCCTCGCATACGCACTGATCGCAGACTGAACTGGTGGGCAAACTAGCACGTACTGAATTACTTGTAATGACCTAGGAAGTATGCAGGGGAATCCAATTCTTGAATCATGGTCATTATCACCAATGCCACCTTCTATGCGTGGAGGACTTAACAGGTAAGCTGCACACTGCTGCCATCCTTAACATTATGAAAGGAAGGCAATTTTTAATAGTTGTACAAAGTCTAGTAATATTTCTTCCAGATGAGGCTGTCGTATTTCTCTTAAGCAGAACAGTCTCTTTCCTTTCTGCAGCCAAGAACACCAGTTTTCCCAAAGAAACTAAAGATAATTTGCTTGTTATACTAAGGCTATCCCAATCACGTTTAGGGTTGTTGATGTTGTTGGTTTTTTTTGTTAGATACAGACACTCACTAGAATTCGTATTGGGCTGACAGAATATTCACCTTAATAATATAACAAACTGCATTATTTTACATTAGAAAAATACACATTATACAGTGTTCAGCTTTCAGACCTGTATTTTATCAAACTTCACAGTTTATTCTTCTACAGACTCTTATTTTTGTCAGTTTCTCAAAGTTACAGATAGATCTGTCTTACCTTAATGTCATCAATCAACATCATAACATCCTGAGACATGTAGAAATCACTTAGATCAAAAATAATCGAGTAGCAAACTACAGTCTTTCCTAGTATTCGATAAATCTATGGGGAGATAAAGTTTCAGTTAATCTTTTCTTTAAAATTGTTCAAACATTAAAGTAGCTGAAATGGGAAAAGAAGTATTTTGAAACTATCAAGGAAATAATTAATATAGACCAATTGAACTCAAAAAAAAAAAACAAACATTAGAAATAAAACCTACGTATCTAATTTCAAGCACATAGATTTTTATAAGGTATGCAGATCTACTTTCCAGTTAAACTGGCTCACTTCAACAATAGTTCTGTTTTGGCCAAATATTACTGGAGTATTACTGGAATTGGCTGTTCAGGAAACCTGGCAGTTTTATAGCAAGACAGCATGCATATTCCTAATAGCAAAATACATTAAAAGACTTTAAAATATATGCATAAAACAAAATTACACTTAAATTCTATTTAAAACAGTTTAGAGACTAATGCAATCTTTATCTGAAATATACATTAATAACAATATTGTAAAAATTTAAATATTTCTTTCACAACCTTTGATGTTCCAAGGCATCCTATGGGCCTGTCTGGTCTTCCAGATAATCCTAGTTTGTCATTGACTCCTAAATGGAAGTAGGCCTGTGAGAAATAAACATGAAAACTAAAGGAAACCTCAATACAAGACATCCTTATGCTCACATAGGAAGTTGTGGGCATTCTACTGAGAACAAGATCCATAATATATGGTCATTTTTTCTACCGCTTTTTTTTTTTTTTTTAACGACTCAAATGTGCGGGAGTGCCTTTTCTTGAAAGCACTACTGTCCTGTCTGTCTACACTGTTTCAAAATTCAGCTAGAACTTGATTCCTATATTAGGTCTTATTTTTAACCTATGAATCATATTCTTTTTCTAATCTATATAATCTGTAATATTTTTTTAATTCTTCAGATTGTTCCGTAATGCTTTTCTTATGTGGATGTAAAAGTAAAACAGTAATAAAGGAGCTGTATCAAGATCTTCATTCTAATTTTAGTCAAGGTGTGCAAAATCAATGCATCAACAAGAACAAGAGTGAGTTACCCCATTATTCATTGCTTGATTCTGAGTTATATGAAATTATATTGGAAGTAATAGTAAGGATATAATATAATTTTCTAAGACTTGCATATTAAAAGAATAATCTTATTTTCCTATAATGTATCAAAATAAACCATAAAAATGCAATTAATCTGTGAACAAAGCAGTATTAATGCATCAGTTAAACCAAACTGAGAGCTGTATTTTTTTTTCTTCTTTGGTTTTATTACCAAAACTTATTTCTAAGTATGATTTTATAAACTAAAATTTCAAACGTTTTTCTAAGCTCAGTCTTTCTTTATAAGAAGACAATTCAGAAACAAATGTAAGTGAAGATTTGAATAAACATTACATTCAGTAGCTTTTTATTGCTGTCAGCTTGGAGCCTTCCTGATGATATCTATTTTAATGCACAAATACGAAGAAGGATTAAAAAACAATAAACAAAACTTCCTATATTACCTTTTCATTCAGACTGGGTATGAGTATGGTTATTCAAGTTATCCCAGTTGAATGTCACTATGCAAATGGGAAAGGAATGGAGACACCAAGCATAAACAGCTTTAAGTAACCCATCCTTGCATAACAAAATCAAAGGAATGTTAAAATAATGGAGACTAGAAGAATGGTAATAGATATAACGCCATAAAGACACAGTGTTTTCTGGAAGCTCACTAGGAAAAGGAATTGCATCAGGTGATAATGAATGAAAGAATAATATTTTATAAAATATTATTTTCATGACATTCTTTCTCAAAGTAAATTTTGACAAGGCAGATTTACCCCTCCCACCATGAGTATGAAAAAAACAGCAGATTGACAGAATTCTCATCAGCTTTTGAAATTGAAAACACAGCAGTTGTCATAACTACAAACATAACTGATATACTAAATTGAATACTAATTGAAATACTAATTGAATACTAAAACATAATTAAGGTCTCATCTTTTTGTAAGGGAGACCAAAGAAACGATGGATGACACAGAGCTAACATACATACATATATGTATATATATGTGTGTGTGTGTCTGTGTATGTGCTTGAATGTAAGTAAATTTATGGCATATCTGTCTGTTAAACCAAAATTCCAGGTTAAATACAGTCAAAGATAATCCATTCTGAAATACATTATCAAGAAAAGGAGTGAGCAAAAATAGGTTGAGAAATGAACACGGCTGAATATAAACAAGGATATTTGTTTTCTCGATGAATACTTTTCAGATGTTACTGGCAGTCACTGTTTGGGATAATCATTTTTCTGAATAAGCTGATAAAGTTTTGGTACATCAGTCAGCAACATATTTCAGACTTTGTGCCTCTGGAAGGATATTTTCTCTGTTTTTGGTTTTGTTCTTCTCTGAGTCCTACAAGCTTCTGATACCGATAATTGCATCAGTCATACAATCCTGAATTCAGAGGGAGAAATTTGCGTAGCTACAGTTGTCAAACAGATCAATAACATCTTCAGGACTGGTAAACCACACACATGGATTACTCTTTCCCCAGATATTCAGAATTTATCAGGCTCGTTCAAGGCAATTTTTATAATGCAAAGTTCAGCGAGAACTTCATGTACTTGATCCACAACCAAACTCCATGTGGTAAAATATAAATACATCAAGTGCACATCTGTGATTCTTGATCATCTTACCTGTCTGACAGCTTCCTGTAGCTTGTTAAGGGCTATTTATGTACAGATGGGACTCATTCCAAGATTTTTTTTTTTTTTTTTTCAAAGGACCAGTTGTAACAGAGATCAAGTTTTAAATAGACATCCAGTAATCATATGGATTTCCACAGGACTTTTGACATGTTTATCTACCACTGCTAATCAAAGAACAAACTTATTCACAGCAGCATTTGTCTTTTTACTTTGAACATACTTCTAGGAGAAACAGCAGTGGATAGCCTGAGGCACTTACTCAGCATAGGCAGAACTGTACTGTACTGTATCTAAAATACTACAAAGGACTGAACAAAGAGAGGCCACAATAGTGCTAAGAGAAGGCTGAAATAAACCCACGTGGCCTATAGATGCCACTCATTTTCGACTACTGGCTTCACATGGCAATGGCATCTGCCGGAATAGATGCATCTGATCTGGCTCAGCATGAATAAGGACTAAATAGGCCAAGCCCCTGCAAGTGCAAGGATATGGTACTCAACTATAGCACTACTTGCCTGTATAGAAAAAGAAAAAGCTGAAGCTTTCACAGGTGATAAAAGAGATTCTGAAAAATCTCCTTCACCTCATTAATTTTTGGCCATAGATCTTCGTGCTGAGTCAAATGGGTATATTCAGTGGAATGGACTTGTAGGAGGAACAGTTACAGAAAATTGTATAATGCCATTTTCAGAAGCTGCACTATCAAATTATATGGTAGTTTATGCCTGCTGCCTTAAATCCATTTATTTGACTATTGCTCATGTGTTTGTCCATCAGGTTTTCACTTAGTCCTCTGCGCTATTAATATTTTATTTTTTTTTTCTAAATGGCTTAGATGAATATCTCGGCTTCGGTGTTCCACTGCAAGCTCTAATTGACCGGTGTTGGTGTATATTGTAAATGAACTAGAATAACAGAAAAAGGGAGATAACAAACCTAAGGAGATAAAATTCTAACAGTGTGATATAAATTCATATTGTTAGAAAATACACATAGATAGATAGATGGATAGATAATATTTGATGCAGATTCCTTACCTTGACAAGTTCCTTATGAGCCCAGATCTGAATTGGTTCCACCTGCTGAGGGGTCTGAGTTTGGATTCCATATGTGTTCAGAAAAACTTGTAGGCTACAAAGAAAACAACAGATTTAATCAAGAATTAGTCTTTGCCTTAGCAGTTACCTTGGCAGTAGAGATATGAGTAGCAGTACCAAGTTCAACACACTTCCTTAAATATCTTTAGCAAATTTAAAATGTATGTCACTCAGAACTTCTTTACTATACACATTCTCAATAAAAGTAAGTACCTACCGTTGACTTTCTGCTATCAGGGCAACGTGAACTACCAAATCATTTTCCAGAGGTCCCTAGGATATAATGAAACAGTATTTATTAGTGTTATTGTGATCTATTTAAACAATTCATGAGCATGACAGACATCACCGTCTGTGTTGTTTTTCCCTATTGTGTAAATAAAATGAATGAAAAAACTTCTAAATCTCAACATGCGTTTTGAAGAATTCATTATAAACAAGCTTCAGGTATTCATTATTCATTTCTACTGTTTAATTAAAAAATTAAAAATCAAATTAAAAATGGTGAGATAGGAGAAATACTTCGCTTTATACAAAAAAATTTAGACGTTATACAATAATATTTTCTTTACACGTGACATGACATAATATATAGATAGACATTTCTGTAAAGAGTGAAGAAGCTCAGCTGTTTGGGCAACTGATAATATCCACTTTACAATAATGAATTGATTTCAGCCCTTTACTCTGAAATCCTTTGATCAGAAAGCTACTAAGAGTTATATTCATCTAATTATATATATTTATATATACCATGTAATATATAAAAGATATATTACATTTAACATGAGATAATAGTATTTCCTTGCATTGTTAATAACTGAGATACTTCATTTTTGAAACGAGTAATGTTATTTTACATCAGTAAGTCATGCAAACCATCAACTCAGTGCTCTGGACCTTGAAATGGCAACTGACTTTTCAGTGGCAACGCACATCACTAGCTAAAAAACTGACATATCTAAGATATTCCCTGTTCATCTCTTCTGTGGAGTTGGATGACTGTGAAAATCAAATAACCAAAATGAGCACACACTTTCATACCTGAAGTGTTTGGGTTTTTTGCCTGCTTTTGTCTAGAAACTACAAGACTGTGAATGAAAAAAATAAATATATCTTCTACTAATTGATTGTATAAAAATACAGCACTTTCGGTGTATATTGATGAATAGACTGATTTGGAACAAAAAGTTCAGAGTGAATGCTTGCCTGTTCAGGGACCTGTGAGCCTTGACATCACGTTAGATCTTAGGGATTTGCAGAATACATTTTGTAACATTTTCCCAGAAGTGCATCAGTTCTATCTTTCTGCTAAAAACGCTGGTGTTTCTGCCATAATGTTTGTGATGAAAGATGTGCACAAGAGACCAGATTCAGAAATGAGTAGTTCAAGTGACTTGCTCCTCCTCAAAATCATGCTATCCACCTTTTATACACACAGCAAGAAAGCACAAACCAGTTCTCCACCATAATCAGCACCACACATTTTTTTCCAAACAAACAGCAATGACTCAATAACAAAATGACACATCTTCCTACAAGACAGCCTGAGGTCTAACTTGGGAGCAGTCTTCATGTTAAGGTTCAGCTTAGTTATTACTGCATCTCAAAGACAAACTGAGTTGGACTATGTAATCAGCTGAAAGCAAATCTGTACGTTCTGAATCTTTTTTGAGGCACCCCCTCCTTTGATACCAGTGCTAATGCCTCTCACACACAGATGTATTCCATGACATGCCTCATTTATAGCAGCCAGTAAGTGGTGGCTCTGCCATGGGCCATAACTAAGCAAATGCATCTGCTGCACAACTGGCACATCACAAAATCTGGTTATAAGGTGCTATTCTTGAATAAAAGCAAATTTTTTACTGACTAAGCAAAGGTGGTTTGTAACAGAGTAAACACTTAGACAAAACTGAATTTCTTCTCAGAATTAGACTTATACACGTGCTTTTATTGTTTCCACCTTGTTCTAATTTCATCATGAAACCTGAGGTTTATAGGAACGTATCTTGAAGTAAAAACCCAGATAGAAAGCCTCAGAGATAAGTTCAGATTTATGATGCCTGATTCCTTAATATCTCATTCAAATTTATTTACTGTGTGTTGGGTTTCATGGACTGATGAACCCAATATCATTTATCAACACCTATTGCAGTTCTTTTCTAATAGACATGCTGCTTCCAATTTCCTTATTAGGGAAAATACAGCTGTGTGGAATTGGTAGACTTTGAAAAATCTAATTGAAATTGCTGTAAAACTACAGAAGCACTGTAATGTTACATGAAAAGTTACTTTCATTGTCATTTCACATGTACAGGCTTGAAGGATCACAAGTAGTTTGTGGTCTTGAAAAGCACAGATAAACAGAAACTAACCCTGAAAGCGTCACCCTTTTCATCAACGATAACAATACACAGTATTCACTAAATATTAAGAAAATACACAGAAAAGCAGACTCCTAAGTAGTGCACTACATAGATCTTACTCCTGTTGAAAGTTCCATTTTCACGTGTTCTGTTTCATGTTTGTCTCCTAACCCCAGCTAAGCCGCAGTTCACACAACATCCATCACTCTCTCCCCAAGACACTGCCACAGTCCCCCCCCGCCCTGGGTTCACCCTTCTGCTTCGCATTTTCTCGCTGGGTAGCGCAGAGCAGGATCTGTTTCTGCTACACTCAGCACGCTGTGCAAGTGATAAATAGAGCCTGGTGTTTTCAGAAGACAAAAATAAATGACAGATTAGTTTTCTTCCTCTCCAAAAAAGTCATAGTTTGTAACAAGGTTAAAAACTGTCAGCAGCAGGCTGAAGGGAGAAATCCCTGACTCCGTTCCTGGCACTAGAAGAGAAAGCAGCTCAGCATCAGTCTTTTGCTGCACTCTCACTGGACAGATGCTATCACTATATGCCTTTTGCATATATTCCCAGGAAATCTCAGAAGTCTGAAAAAAATCCATTTGTTTTGAACACGTGTGAAAGTGGCATAGTATTCAAATTCAAGAACGCTGGTTAAAATGGTCCATATTGGGCTTTCTAAGCATATGGAGCAAGATGAGGAATACGGAAATAAAATGCAACATAAGAATTTGTACTTAATCCAAATATTCCACCTTGCTGCTAATCAACTACAACTGAAATAAAACACATCTGCTTCAGAGAGCCTCTAAATGCTGCTTAACAGTTTGTGATCAATGCTACTAACACCCCAGACCTTTCTTAGTGAAGTATAATACGGCCATACGTGTGTCTTAAATTCCAAAAAAAACCATTTAACCAATTTTAGAACTGTTAACTACGGTAGGCAACTGTATCAATACAAATGAAAGGCTAGAACGTGCTTATAAACAACATTACAAAATAGATCAACCAACACAATACATTCGTTAAGTCATCAGAAGTAGACATGCCATAATCCTAAACATAATTTATGTAGCTGGAAAATCTTAAGATGTCCCAGCCTACCTATACTTTGCCATTTTATTTCCTTTTTACATGTTACCTAGTCCTCTGAAAACAGAACAAATAAGCAGTCTATCGTTTCCAGTAACATCAGTGAAGTCTTCACAAATCATTAAGACTACCATGCAAAACATTACAAGATTACAGTCACTGCACAGAGCTCTATTATTTCATTAATTAATTGCAAATCTACACATGTATTTCAAGTTAGCCTAGAAGATAAATCAGTTTTACTTTGACAGTTTAGTAGCATTATGATCTTTTGTTGAATGCAGAAAAGACAGCAATAAGTCAGCTTTCATATGCTCCAGTAACACCAAACAAAACCAGAAAGTCCTCACCCCCCAACTCGTGACATTTCTCATCTGTTATTGCTACTATGCAGACCAGTCTCTGAAACTGTTATAAACCTTTCTGGATATGGAGATACTAAAAACGTTTTTCTAATAACTGAATGCAGATTTCAAGAGAAATCCCCAATGAAAGAGAATACCCTTCATTATCTTCCTTCAAGAAAGTAAATGAAGCATGGATGATTCCACCTTTTTTTTTTTTTTAAATACTGAGAGATATTTAATGTGAAATTAAGCATTACAAAGCAAATTACGTGTGCAAACGAAAACCTGATTGCCATCAGACTTAGAGTGTTTTGGAACAAAGTCTAGAACTAGCAGAAAGAATCTTGTTGCTGCACCACACTTATTTCCCTAAGATGGAACATACCAAGACCTCTCTCCAAAATCAGATAACTAATTCTTGGGGGGGCATTAAAGTAGGAGAGAAAACATTTCCTTTTAACTGTAGATGAGGTTTTAGCATTAGTGACAACAAATGAGACTGTCCTCTTTGTGTCAGATATTGAAAGCTGAGCGACGTGTTCACAGCTCTAACTACACTGATGGTCAAGGTATTCATTCTCCTTTCCAAACAGCCACTGTGGTCCTTCAAACAAACCACATTTCTGTATGCCTGTTACTCTGTACAAAGGGCCTTCAGAGCTAAAAGTCTGTATGCAGCATATCTTATGTTATAGCCTCTTCAGCACAGTAAACTCTTCTTCTCAAGGATCTAACAGAATTTTGCTTTCAGATCCCCGTATCAGTAGTTTGTGTTTATTACACTTCACAGATAGGTTGTGCTATCTAAGCAGCTTCCAGAATTCTTCACTGTGTATTATTGATTCCATAAAGATAGCATGGGAATATTAAATACAGCATTGTTAGCTTGGTGTCTTCTGAAGCACATTCAGAAAAGCAAATGAAGAAGGAGCTTGTGTTTGGCCCAAATTATGACCCAACTGAAGCGAGCAGAAGCATTTCTTCAGCACACTGATGATGAACTTTTCCATTATGCATTCAGTAAAGCTAAATGTGATTGAAGTATACAAAACAATACACTAAGCATAAAAGTCCTAAAAATGAAAACACTGTAATTCATGTAAAGATAAAATGTTTCCAACATATTAACAGCTGGTCAAAAAAACTGGTTTCCCTTGCTGGTTTTTTTTTATTGCATATTTGTACTAAACAAATGGAAATAAAATACATTTCAGAATAAATTCAAAGTGAATTTCAATTTTAGAATGATCACTGTGTACTCTCAGCATTATTACTTAGTTTCTTTCATGTTTAGAGCTAATAGCTACAGCACCATCACATTAATGACCACACATTCCTGTCTAATATACCTGAGCAGCAACTGTAAAAACTGCAACGTTTTAGCAGTAGTTAAAATGGTGCCAGCATATCAATGCTGCCAGTATTCAAAAGGCTATATGAAACACAGAATACTAGAACGTGGCACTTAATATTTCTTTTCTGACTAAAGACGGACTAAATGCTGAACAGGGAAGTTTGAAGGGGTGACATTGAGAAATCCAAATTAACTGGAAGGAATAGAAAAAGCAGGTTCCATCTCGCCTTCCTGGCATATCTTACAACTCAAAAGAAACATACCTGTTAATAGCTGCTTAAATGTATATTTAATGCATCATTTCAGTTATATCACTTACTGACCATTATTTTTCAGTAAAAATACTGTAATGCTAAGCTTATGCTTACCTGATTGGAAAATCTCATACTAACGTTCCGCTGCTCTTCTGGAGGCACATACCGTCCAATAGGGTCCATATCCTTAGGACTCACTAATTTGTCAGCTGAAAGTTAATGATAATGAAAATGCAGAATAACCTGAGTATTTTCTGCAGCTTCTGTCAATGAGGCACACAAACATTTTATGTAGTCATTTCTGCTGCTATAATCTTTGTTTTAGATCAATGGTATACACATGAAAAGGACAATTTGCAGAACTATATCAATTTTAAAAGTAATGACTCAAGTATCATTCTTGCTACACCTAATTATAATACTGTGGTATTTGAAAACAATGCTTTACTTTTTCACAAAGATGATTTAGAAGGTTATATGCAGACATCAGACTCCACAACAGACTCAAGCCACAAAAAAGCTCTCAAGCCACAACAATGGAATTATTCTAGAACTGTACATTCTACGGTTTCCAACAAAAATGTGTTTAGTTTTGTTAGTAAGACAGATGGCTGGTCTATCTAAAGGTAATCAGAAGACTAGAGCCCTGAAAGGGACCCCAGAAATCAGATATCTCTCAGTGTAATATCCCAAGTAGAAAAACAAGCCAAGAAACAATAAAAACAACACCAATCCTAAACTTCCATTTAGAAGTTTCTCTTGCAAGGAGATTAAGCACTCCAATAAAAGTAAGCATATCATTAAGGGGAACATTTCTAAATACTATGCTGCATAGTTAATTAAGACAGCAATTTATAAACTCAAAATATGCCCTGGCTGAAGAGATACTGCAGTGCACAGAAAACGCAGGGGCAGGCGCTCTGGCAGGGCAGCTCAGTGAACATGCCAGGAAGGAGCTGCCACTGCCAGGAGCTGTGCCAGCAGCTCTGAGCCGCGAGCTAGATGCTGTGAGCCTCGGCCTTCTGCTGAGAGAGTGCAGCTTGGCTCCTGCCAGGAAACGACCTGGCTGCTCTGAACTGTACTCCTGCAGAGTCACAGCCTATGTCCAGGTGGCTGCATTTTAAAAAAGCAAAAACTGGATAATAGAAAAATTCTGAGAAAATATGTAGAGTTTATAAACATACTAACATGTGAGTTACCAAAGCACACTTCAAGGAAAACAGTCATCCAAAACTACACATGGAATCAGACTTCTCACACTGGTTAAAGGTATGAAGATAATTAAATTGTTTGCAGCACTGATGATGCAATAAAATCGATTAACCAAATGATGGCAAGGTGACGGCCTCTGCCTCACAGTCCTGAAAGGCAAGGGCTGCTCCCAGGTTTTTTCTTCTGTCTCCTCTGTTTCTCCCATTGATTTACACTGCTCGGCAATTTAAATATATGGTCAAGATCATTTCTTATTGAAGACCATGATAACAATAGAATATTATGAAATTTGACTTAATTTTCAATATTGATGCTCTTATTTTAAAGAAGACTCTCACTGTATACTCATGACTGTCAGAAATACAAGTTTACTGGAAAGCAGTTTGCTCTGTACTCTAAAAAAAAAAAAAAGGCCAAAAAACCTCATGCCTTACTTCTAGGAAGCACTGAATCCATTAAAAAAAAGAAGTAAAAATTTTAATAAAAATCAAAGGAACGATAATACATAGCCACTAAAGTGAGTGAATTTTCAGTTGCTTAAAAAAGCTGAATACCTCATGTCCAGGCATTACTTTCCCTACCTCTAAAATGAAGGCCCTATTGTGAAAGCTATACAGCATGCTCACCTACAGAAGAGAAGCAAGGAGGGCGAGCGAATACAAATTAATTGCTACCCCTGAGGCAACACAACAATTTCTGAAATGGATGGTGAAATGGGGAACTAGTACCTTTCCTGAAATATAAGTGTTTGGAGTCAGGTTTCCAATTCATAAGCATCAACCAACAAGCAAAGTAACACACACAAAGACTTTCATCAAGGACAAGGCTTTCACATAGGAGTGAAATTAAATGCACCAATTGTAAATTAGTATGAATAAATGGAGTTATTGATATCTGATAGCAATCATAGGTGAATAGATCTAGCTTTGTGAAAAACAATTCCAATACATATTTGCAATGAATTTGAGGAAAAAAACACTTGAAGAGAAGGGTGGAGAAGAACAAAAATTATTGAATATGGTGGAGATCAAATTTAAAAACAATAAAGGAAACAGTTTCTACGACAATTACAAAAAAGCAATGTAAGAATGCTCAGCAGAGGGAAAAAATTGATACAAAGCAAAAGAAGGTTATGACAGTCAAACAGCAGTCAAAGAGCATTTTGCAAACAATAAATCCAAGGTATTTCACCAACATTCTTCAGCTATAGAAACATACATATATTGCTATGAGATGAATATTAGCAGAATTACTACACACATTTAAGGGTTATTTGGCTAATACAGAGACGTAAGATGAAAACTTTTGTTAAAGATGACACTGCTTGCATTTAGTTTATAGTGTTGGCTACAATTAATTTATTATGCATGAAATAGAGAAATGAAGCAGGTGGAGCTCGGGAAGTTCTAAGGATACAACCAGTTTTCTGTCCCCAGTCTCGAATTTTTCAACTCCCCTTCAATCTCCTCCATCTTTGCTACAAACCTGTTCACCTACACATTGTTCACAGAAAAAAAAAGTTTACAGAACTCATTCTACTGATTGACAGCAAAATGCTAGGCATGTTCAAATAAAGTAAGATATCTTTCTCCTAAAACACACATTGTTTTCTGGATTAAAAAGTGTTTTTGCATTACTCCTTGAGTCCTCTCAAGTGAGACCAGGAGTTCATTTGTACGAAAATTCACCATAGTAACCTTCAGTAGTCTTCAAAATGCAGCATCAAATGATCTTCTAGTCTACTTTAAAAGAAGGATAAAAAAAACATACTGAAGAAAACACTATCACTTTTAGCTGAGACTTGTAACCGTTCAAAATTCAAAATAAACATACTTTGTTTAAAGTGATAAATAATTTGAACTAAATGCTTCAGGTCACATATAAATATCATTGTTTCGTACAACAATTGAGAAGCCTATCTCGTTTAAAAGATTTTTGATATTCTATAGAATAATCCAGTGAACTTCACAGCATGCTACATGCAGCATAAAAATTCAACACTAAGAGTAAGAAGCAATTTTTGCCTACCACACATATGCCAAAGCAGATGACACACATGCTACCCATGCTACCCAGAGTCTATTCAAAACTCAAGCCAGCATGTTCAATCAGATAGAAGAAAAACATTAACAAATAAGTACCCTTCACTTATGATGAATCAAAAACCTTCAGCCTCTTACCTAGGAGTTTTGCAATGACATAAACTGCTTGTCCCCACAAGAAAAACCTTCCATCGCGTCCACTGTTACTAGGAAATCGTTTCTGACTGCCAGGGTTCTTCTTTTCCAGTTCAACAAAATCAGCTGGCACATAGTAATACTTGGGTACAACAGGACACCCTATGGAGTTTTAAAATAAACACATTAAGTAAATAAATTAAATTCCATTTCTGTTATTATTTGATTGTATTCCCCTAATAAAGCTGAAGTGTTAACCTGATAGCTACTTGATTGAGCAGAAAGACTGTTACCACTCATCATTCTTTCTCAAAAGCAGTGAAGATAACTCAGAGCCATAGTAAACTACTTTATTTTTCACCAAACATTGCCACAGAATTGCTTCCCAGAACACACATTCCATCTGTACTGCACAAAAGTATTTTTCACAAAAACCAAAATCCAGTACGGATAAGAAGCTATAACCAAAAGAAATGAAAGCCACATTAGAGTGAAACACCTGGGCTTTTCTCCTTGTGTTTAACAGCCATCTTGGTACAAGACAACCTTTTGAAATTAAAACCTCAGCTAAAAATAGTCTAATATTAAAGAAAGATTATAATTTTTTGCAAGTGTGCAATACAAAGTTTAAAACAGCAGCTTAATTTTGAAATGAAATGAAATAAAATGAAATAAAATGAAGTAACTTCTTCATGTGAAGCTAGCATATCTTGTAGCTATGTCACAGGTATTGATGTACTTGTATGATGATTTACTTTTATTTCAAACTTTTTAGCTGGACAGAATAAGGAATTTAGAAACAATTACAAATGACTAAGTAATATGAAAGCAAATTCATGCGTTCACTGCAAAAATAAGTTTCAACTTAATTATTTGTTAAGTTTTGGAAAGTGAACAGATTATTCAAGTAATTACCAACTGTACCCAGGTGGAACACTGAAAATGTGACTGCGAGTACTTAGAATTTTCATGCAAAGTTAAGGTGAACTTTATAAGAAAAAAATCAAACATAGGGAAATGGTGAAGGAATGACTTGGTACACTGTAAATCTTATGTCTATTTCTGTATCATTTTTACGGTATCAAATTATTTTTATTTTCATGCTTTTATGATGCAATATGTCTAAATGGAATAGATTATTTTAATTTTTTTAGTATTTTACCATCAGGAAACACAGTATTATTTCCCTTTCACTCTGACTGCGATACTCATTAATAGTAATATCATTATTTTTATGATAAAATTAAAAATGAAACAAAACAGTGATTTAAAAGAACAATTATCAAATAATACCTTCAGGTGTATGCTGAAGCACAGGATCCAGAAGATCCTGATATTCCTTAACTTGTGCAAGATTCCCTCTAAAGACTCCTATAAAACAAAAACAAACAAATTAAAAACAAGCAAAGCAGTAATTCATTTAATGGAAGAAATAACTTCTGTGAACTTAATGTTCGCAGAAGAAAAACATATAGTTTATTTTTCAGCCGTGCAGTGCCAACACACTAAATAGTTCATGAAAAAGTAGAAGAATTAACTAACTGCATGTTTACTGTTCCAGCTAATTATTGCAGAGACCATGAATCAGCCATTGTTTTATTAACTCAAACTGAAATCAATGTCAAGTTACACCACACAGCAGAGCTGTGAACTTACAGAGAACATAGAAGGGACTAGATCACCAACAACCTGCCCACCTAGCTCTAAGTAACTTCCTCAATTACTGCAGAAAGATGAAGCAGAGCTTGAGTGCCAGGCTGGTTCTAAATAATCAGAACAGAGTTTCATGCTTTTCTAAAAATGAGTTGCCTAAAACCACCAAGAAATAAGTAGAAAAGAAATTTGAACAAGTACATTGAAAAACTCCCTTCGTAAGATTTTTAGATGGAATCTTTACATTGATAAGTTATGTAGATATCATATCTTAATATGATAGATGTTCAGAACAGCTGACATGCCTTGAGAAGTTAAATAGAATGGTCAACTCTTGATCATGATGCTTTGGGGGAGAAAATGGTAACTCTGGGAGTACTAGCATCTTAAATATTTTTCTAGTAGAACTTAATTATCTCACAATTAGTCTGATCAATATTATTACAATGAGTATTCAGTTCATCCCAAGTCCTTACATGAGAAGGTATATCAAAAATAGCATACCCATTTCTGTTCAAAGAAAAAGAAGATAAACTTTATAAAAAGATCAGTATGATTTGTCAAACAGAAACACCTTGAAACATCTAAAGGGAAACAAGAAATGTTTTAATTGCAAATCTTTCACTCCTGTGCGTATCATTTCTTCCCATGGTTTTCCTTTTCATTTACCACATTCAATAATATGTAAGAATACAGCTGTATCATTTCCCTCCTTACCTCATCCTAGAAAACTACCACAATCCTCCAGATTCAAACAGAAATGTAGAAAAGCTTTCAAAACTGCTATTCAAATATGTATTAGCCAAAACACAATCATACTGGTTTATTTCGTTCAATCCTTCCCCACAGCTGTGGATGCATATCTGCTACCTACAGAATCCTAAACAAACTCCTTTTAAGAAAAATGCCAAAGGGAAATTAGTACTAAAGCAGTCATTTTGTATTCTTAGAAGTGTAAATTCTGAAAGGCAAAAATAAGATAAAAGAAACCCACCAATGATTAACTCAGTCACTGAAAACAAACATACCGGAACACTTTATAATAAAGAGTTCTATTATTTCGGCAGTTTAAGTCTCTCTGTATACACTTCAAATTCTACATTAATGAAGCTTCTGGATTTGGATGTACGTGCACAAACTCCACTAACAGATTTGTTGTATCTGATGAAATCGTGGTACAGGGATAAAAACTAAATTAAAAAATAATAATAATAAAGAACAGTATTTGCCAGGTATGTGTTTTGTAATTTTTCTGTATGAAACAAAATAAAATGCCTCTACTAACTTCAGTTAAAGATAATTATATTTTTTGTTCTTCCTAAAACTTCAAGTGAGCAGTATAAAGCCTCAATGCCTTTCTCCTGGGTTTTGAGCTTCACTCCTTTTGAAAAATGTGGTGTATTCCTTCAGAAAAATCAATGGTGGAACCTTACTACGTGCTCAAACAAAACATTTGAAGCTATGGGTAAGCACACACAAGTCCAGCAGGTAGCCTCTCACCATCTTTATGGAGAAACTATTTCACACACTAAAGAGAATAAACAGTTGCTAGGAAGTCTAGCCAGATTTTCATCCATTTACAAAGCTGAAAACAAATCTTTATGATGGCTGTAATCTGTACTCAGTTTCTTATTTAGACGGTCCTTCTATGCAAGTTCTAGCTTCCATCCTGAAATCGTCCTGTGGATGCTTCTGCTATGTCTCCTAACCTCAAAACAAGGTCTGTTGGTAGTGGTTGCATTATTTTTTCAGTCTGACTAGCTGGTTACATGTAAAACCCTGGCCAGGAAGCACAGGCATTTCAAAGAAAATAAAATTTATATCAAGTTGCATTCTAAAAACAGAGTTCACAGTACGAATGCTGAAATATGGGTGGTTTGGTTTTTAGGTTTGTTATGCTTTGGTTTGAGACTTTTTTTTGAGTATTCTTTTTGTTGTTCGTGTTTAACCCATAAGGGTTAAAATTCTCAGTGAGATATTTAGTGTCACTTGTTACAACTTGTTCATGCAGGGCAAAAATATGATTTTATATCTTCCGTCCAAGGGCTTATCTCTGTAATGCCTATATAATAGGAAAATAAAGCCATACTTACCATCAATTATCATAAAAATAAAAAACAGAGGGAATTCACATTCAATGCCATCAAAAAGCTAAAAAGAAGAAAAATTAATCAGATATTTCAGCATTTTGGTTTAACGAAATGTATTTCCATATCTCATACAACCATTTCAAAGCAACAAAAGACAAAGATGAATGTCAAAACATTTTAGGACACCAGCTTTTCATTTAGCTTACAGTCTCTAAATTATACAGGCACTTTACGTGTACTTTTACATATGCTGTGGCCAATTCTCAAGCAGAATATTTATATCATTTATGTTTTATTTTCCACTGAGAAACTATTGGTGAGTAAAAAAAGTAAATTTTAATTTAGATACCTTTTACTGATAAACACTGTGGTCAAAAGCAAAATTGTTTTCTATACACTCAGACTGTAGTCAGCTGTGAAATTAAATAAAGTGATAAATAACTTCCTTATTTGTTATGTGAAATCATCTGTACGCTAAATGTAAATGGAAGCGCATTCGCTACCAAACAAATCAACAACTAACTTGCTGACTTGGCAGTCTCTCAAAACTGCACATGCCGAATTACAAAACGCATCTCCTTCATTTGAAGCAATGTGGAATCTCAAATTGCAGATACTAAAAGGAACGTCTGTTTGGCTTTATTTATTTTTTTTTTTTAAGCGTGGCCTAAACATTTTAGAAAACCAAAATATGTTGCCAGTTAGTTCTTTACCTTAATTTCTGCTGGTTTATAATAGCGGCGTGTTTTGTCCTCTAGTGCTGTTCTGTATCCATCTCTCAGAAATCTTTTAAATCCATACTTTCCTTTTAATTTTCTAATAATTTTATCTAGTGTTTGGCTGAACAAAGCCTCATCATCCAAAGCAAATGCAGGGTAACTGATACAGGGCAGAAGAGCTGCATCGGTATTCTGCAGAAGGAGAGGAGAAAATAACACATTATAAATTCAATTAAATCTCTAACATTTATTGGATGCACAAAGACTGTTTAAATTACTTGGTGAAACATACATTTGAAACAATCTTTACCAAAATCATAATACCAATATACTGGAATAATGTGGAAAATAAGACTGCTAAAAATGTTTAAGGATCAACTAGAAACCCAGTATTCAGATATATGATTTAAAAGACAATTCATTTGACTCAAAATCTGACCTGCTTTACAGTTGATAATCTGCAGGTGTAAGTGAATATATTGTAAAACTCCAAGTTTCTAGAAACAAAAAAATATCCTCCGAGTTATTCTTGGAGGAAACAACAGCATTGGGGCATATTATGCTCAAAGAGAATCACAAGAAGTTAACCGTGATTAAATAATCATTGATAAAAAGGTTTTTCAGGAATTTCCTCCAAGTGCCGCAATGAACAAGCTTGTCTGATTTCAGGATATTTCATTTCACAAAAAAAACGTAAGTGACATTGCTTAAGGAACACGTGCAACTATCATCAGTTAAAAACACAGCAAAATTACTACCTAGGATATCACCAGTACAAGTAAGCTTACAGAAATACAAGAAGTTAGTTTGAAGTTCTAATTCTTACAGAATCATAGAACGATTTGGGTTGGAATGGACCTTAAAGATCGTCTAGTTCCTGCTGAATAGCATGGGCAGGGACATCTTTCGCTACATCAGGTTGCCCAAACCAAGATTTTCTCTTTCCTGATACATCTAAGACCATTTGAAATATTGTTTTTTTGATAGTATCACTGACATGAAGCCATAACCGAGTGGGGGTGAGGAGGATACAAAGATTATATAGTACAAGTAATTTATGAAATCTGTTCAGTTGGCATGTATCAAATCTCCAACAAATAATAAATAGCAAAGGAGCTCTAAAAGAGTGTAAAAAATTAGCTGACTCTGCTTTTTATTTTCATTATACAGTACTGTAACTCTGCTATAATTCTTCTACATAATGAGTAAACTATTAATGTTGAAGATTAATAGTCTGTTTCACGAACAAAAATGCTATTACATCGCAGAATGAAAAAGTAGAACTCCATTGCTCTTCATTTTTATTTTTTTTATTAATCTGTACTTATGTCACTTAGATTTACTCACTGATGAAATATTTACTTGTAACAGTGGTTTATAATGACAAAAAAAATCCTCCATATTCTGCAATTTATGGAAAGCAAATCTTAAAGGCTTTTTTTCCTCAACAAAAGAACAAATTAAAGCTAGAAGTGTTTCCTTCAGCAGTTTCAAAACTGAATTTATACGGAAACTCAGACACCAGGCTAAAATCAAGACAATAACCAAGCCTGCAACCCTAATTAATATGCTGCAGACCGTTATTATTATATTTTGAAATAATATATATAAATATATTTTTTGAATATATTTTGAAAGCTACCAACTGGCTAACATTCTAACCTCAACATACTTAAAATAAAGAATGCCATCATGATTCCAATTCAGCAAGGTACTGCATCACAGTCATGTTTAACAGGCACAAATTTAACAACTTCCCAACAAATTGCTATCTTTATTAAGCAGAAGAAAATGTTCATCATAAAATGAAGAGTTATGTTCATATCCATTTACTTTCTCCCCATACTGTTAAGATTTTATTGTTCATTTTCTCTAATTACTTACATGAGACCTTGACTCTCGGGGCAGCAGTGAACACAGAGTCTGTCTGTTACGGTTATGGGCATCGAAATCCACAAATATAACAGACCAGGAACAGCCCTGTAAATGCAAATTAATTTAAAGAGAAGTGAAGAAAGGTTGGCACATCCTGGTGAAACTAACTAGCTCCTTGTTACACCAATGGTAATTCTCTGGTAGCTGGCAATTTTAATCAGGAAATGAACAACATATATCCAAACGATTTTGAGAAAACAATTTGAAATTCTAAACAAAATAAGCTGTCTTTGTCCACTACTGATTATGAATTGTATCATTATGACATTCAAGTCATAATCTCTTCCATTACTTCCTGAATAGCAATGACTGTACTGAGGTAAAACAAAAAAGTAGTTGTCCCTCCCTGTGACTGTGGAAATGTTCCAAGTGGAGATGTTGAATATTTCATTACAAGTACACTAGAATACAAATAACTGGATATTCACCTGAGGTATCACTTTGGAAAAGGACTTCTGTAGCAAATAAAAATGATTTGCTTTTTGGTTGCTGTGTTGCACTTCATTACTCTTGAGCACAAGCTCACTTCTCAGAAAAATTTGGCAAAAGGTATGTGAAGAACAAAAATATTCATCTTCATATAGGATGGTACAACCTAAATAAAACATGCATTCAAAGACTATTTTCTAGATTTTCTTATAGGAATTTTAAAAGAAGCAATCTATCTCCAAGCCTTTGTTTTTAATCAAATTTCAATAAGTAAAATTACCTCCAATTTTAATCAGTTGGCATGCATTTAAGGAGTCCCTTTTAGCCACCTTACAACACAATTATATGAAACTAAGCTGATACACCAGTGTATGATACATGAGCCTATTTTACACAGAAGAACATATGTGTAAGATGATTAGTTCTTTATATGTTCCATTTTCATTGAAAACAGAGTGAAAAATGCATGCACTGTCTCTAATATGTTCTCAAGCTATTCCTCTAAGCAGTGCCCACTTTTGACAGTGCTAGCAGAAGGAGGGGGAGGACGGGAGTAAGAGCATTTTTGCCATAACGGTGACCAAAATCTGGACTGTTAACTCAGTCTTACTTATGGAAATTCATGGATTTCTATCAAAAAATAACTATGTAAAGAAGCAAGTCAGAACCTTCATTTTCTGAAGTGATGTAAGCTAAAAGACAATCAGTTCGCAGTGCCTCCTAAATATAAAAAATCATGCCCACTTTAACAGTTCTTCCATATCAACCATTTAGGATAATATAATGATTTCAGGATATAGCTACAGTAAATGCACAATTAAGAGTAATTAAAGAATTCCTGTGCCAGAGCAATACATATTAACTGCTTCATGCAGATTTATAAATATTGTTTCAGATATACGCAATAGATTGGGAATAAATTTTAAAAGTTTAGCATGGAATATAAAAGTGAAATAATGAGAAACTAAACAAAGAGACAATCTGTTACATTAAAAATTATCAATGTGTAAATAAATCTTTTGCTGACAAAGCAGTTAGGCTTCCACCCTGATTGTATTCTTAAAACTCTTGCTTTTTATGAAGTAGCATAGATTCTAGTATAATGAAGACAAAAATGAATAGCGTAACAAAAACATGAACTCCTCTTTACATTACAGTATATAAAATTCAGAGCACATTAAAAGCCAATTCTTTGTTCTTTATTTTACCTAGCACCTAAAAATTACAGCAAGGGATGAATTAGAATTATATGAACATAAAGTAAGCAGTGCTTTGCTACATTAAAAAAAGTATTACAACTTCTTACAGAAATACTTTGTTTTTATTTATTGCTTCTATAATTCTGGTATTTGGGGAGAGAAAAAAAAAGAAGGAACTTCATGTCTTCTCTGAATACAACCACAAATGCACAGGGAGACTTTCCCTATCCTGAGATACTCAGACACACAACATACATGGACGTATGAAAGGACGGCTACAGTAACATGCATTTCCATTTATTAGTTTCCACAGCATGAGTGGAAAAATGTGCATGGAAAGGCTGAGCAGACTGTTGTTCCCAGTGATGATTTATGCAGGTTGTACTACTGTAGATGCAGATGCAAACAAGTCCCTCCTGAGGGGCTCAGCAGGATTTCTCAAAGCTATTGGAACACAGCTGGAGCTAAGCACAAAGGCAGACTGCTGCAGACTGAAGGTCAAAATGGTTTCTGCTTATGCAAAATATCTTTGAAATAAATTTGCAGAGCATTTAAACTGGTTTTGCTTCAGCAATTTATTCATCCATTTCAGAATTTAGTAAAATATCATTGAAGAAAAACAAGCAGCCACATTTACTGGTGCTTGAAATTGTTAGGAAGGTAAAAGTTGCAGATAAACGTTTCTTCTGAAATACTGACAATGTATATATCACATCTGATCACTACTTAAGATCCTTATTAGCTCCCAGTTCTTAACGCATAAAATCTGCTTTTAGGATGTAAGCCAAAAGTAGACCAAATAGCTAGGTCTTCCTGGAACAGCGTATTTGTGTATGTACAAAGGGCACTGTTCTCCACTTATAAGCAAAAAGACATGATGATTTCCTGACAAGAATAATCTGAACAGAACAAGTCTATTGTACAACACTGTGATACATAACCAAAAACAAAAACCAACACCACAACACATGCACGGACATCTAAAAGAACTGTAACAGGTGCCAAAGTGTATAAGCATCAGAAATCCTCATTTAGGTGGATGGCTTGTTTTATGCCACAGGAGAAGACAAAAGGGCCTGAAAATAGTAGGTACTACAGCTTTATATCAACAGATGATTTAAAACAAAACATTTTTCATCGCAGGCATTAGAATAGCTCTAAAAACTCCCAGTCAAAACAGGTTTATTTGTGTATTTATTTATTTCTGTCACTAAGCTATAAGAAAGTACTTTTTGACGACTACAAGAAAGTTTTTTTTTTTTTTACAGATTTTCAAGAAAAAATAAAAGTTAAAAATGAGTAAAGACATTTTTATTACCTGATTTCCAAAGAGATTGAAACCATTAATCGCTTCCAAAGCCGCTTTTGCCAACCCCACAGAGCTGAGGAGAAATAAACAAACAAATAGATAAACAGAACCACACCAAGCTATGCATATTGTCATTCAAGTCCAGGCTAATTTAATATCTGTCTGACAGTTTTCCCAGCTATAATCTTTTCTTGATTTAAATTGTGTGCTTAATCTCTCTTTTAATAAACTGATGATGAAGAAAGGCTAGGGTTATTTCGTGGCTTTTTTAAAAAAAGTACTTTTCAGCATTTTCCTTTACCTTCAAATGTCAGAAACCATCTGGAAAAAGCACTTCTGCTCTCACCTTGCTAGTGGACATCTGGCATTATGTATTTAAGGTCTTGTTAACAGTGTACTAACAGAACATTTACTTCAGCACAATTTTCAACTCAGGTCTCAAGCATTAAGCTTGTAATATTTAAAACAGCTTTTCAATATAACTCATTGATCTGGATTCATAAAAAGAGGAATTGGTGATTTTAAATGTACGATGTTGAAATCTCCTTTTTTCTTTTCCTTTTCAAATGACATTTCTAATACCAAAAGTCAGATATTTTCAGAATAGGGGAAAAAAATCTACCAGAAGAAGGTATAGAAGTAACAGTTGTTCAACAGCAACCACCACTGGTATTCTGAAAAAGTAAAACAACTTTCTGCAAAATATATGATACTCATGAAAAGTTGCAAGAAAATATGGGTTCCTTCATTGAAATGATTTCTATTTAATGTATGGTCATCGTTTCACAGTAAGAATAATACTCACTACTTTCTATCTGTACTTACTCAAAGCCCATGAAGATTTCAGTACTCTCACAAATATTACTTTCAAATATAAAAAGAAAACACGCGTCTCAATCACTTTCTTTTCCCCCACCATGTAATACTTCTTCAAGTAAAAATGCTATATCAAGCATTCCCTTCACCATATACATCCTAGTTCAGTACAAAATCTCACTTAAAGAACCATACAATAACCAAAACCAATTCAAGTAAATTTTGGCCTTATTTAGACAAGTGTCAAAACTTCAAAAGATGGAGATTCCACTCTGAGTATCCTGCTTCACCATCCTCCAACTGGAACGAATTTTTCCCCATGTTCATCTTGAACCTGCCAAGGAGCAACCTGTAGCCCTTACTCCATATTCCATTCCCTGTACAGAACTTTGTACTACCTCTGGCCAAATTCTCAGAATTCTGCAGGCTCCTCAAATTGGGCCTGTCAGCTCCCTATCAGTTTAGTCTTGACTACAGGGTACTTCCTCTCCTTTTATCTTTTAGAATCTTACAATCTATAATTCTTACATCTTTTATAATGATATTGAATAATACCAGCTGCACTGATGATCCTGCTGGTCTGGTTACTAGCAGCCATCAACTAAATATCATTTATAACTACTGCTTCAGATAGTCCAGCTCTTAACAGTATGTCCATCCATCCACTCATCCCTTTTCACACTTTTCAAAAGAAAACAGGGAGAAAATATCAACAGTCTTACACTTATCATACACTAAAACTATGCACATACATTCCTGTTCTCCACAAAACCAGTTTTTTCACGAAAGAAGGGGACGAGGTTTGACTAACCATGACTTGTGATTAGTATATCAAGAATTCCTGATCGCTTTTGAGCACAGAGGTTTTTAAACAGGTTTCAAGAGAAAAAGATCACTCCACAATCTTTTTCAGGGACTAAGGTAAGGCTTCTATCCTGAGTTCTGTCTTTTCTAGGGTTGAGCGTGACATTAGTCTTTTTTCAGCTGTCAGGGCCTCCCGCAGATATTTTGATTTGTCATGCGTTATCAAGAAGAACTTTGTAATCATAGCCTGCATTTGACCCAGACCCACATTTGGAGTGGAAGAAGCTGAAACTAACCTGAAGAAATTATACTTTCAGTTTGCTAACAGCATTAGTAAATTCACTTAAACATCATTCGTAATTCCCTGTAACTTGAGTTATGCTCTCAGTAAAATACTTGAGGATAAGCTCTAGGGATCTAGAGTAACCTACTCCAGGGGAACCTACTTTAGCAGGAGGGTTGGACTAGATGATCTCCAGAGGACCCTTCCAACCCCTATGAAACACTAAAACTTGCATAGTCTTAGCAACTGCTAATGAAAATGCATCTTACAGCAAAATCTTCAAAGAACCTTACACAGCTTTAATCCTCCTCCCACTCACAATCTCCTGCTTCCATCCAACAGCTTTGCAGTTGATCAGGAACATCAAGCACTACAAGAAATGTTACAAAAAAAAAAACACAAAAGCACAGAACACAAGGAATAACAACACTATAGCAACTCTACAGCAAAATAACTCCTGCACTAGAGAGATGAGCAAGAACATGGCTCTACAGTTTTTTGTATTTGGAATGTGAGGATATGGCACTTTGGTAACTTCATTATTCCCACAGTACACATGGGAGATGTCAAAGATGTTTTGCAGATGCCTGGAGAGTTGCTTGATCAAATGGTTACAGGACAAATTAATTTTTCAAAAGTCCAGCCATGTGGGAAGGGGACCACACTATAATAAAGCTGTTAAAAATCTTGCCTCTGAACCAGTAAAAGACGTCAGTTTACGTATATCTTGAGGACTTGGGTTCACAGAGCGCTTTGCTATTTATCATTTATTAGAAGTGTTTTGAAATGTATTTAGATATAACATCAAGACTGTGTAAAGACATAAAACATGTACATCTTTTGACACATGCCACAGTTTGAAGTCATTATTCATGGGCTTTGTATTATATCTTCTTTAAAAAGAAAGCCACTTTCAATTAAATATGAGAATTAACTTCTAATTCTGAATGCAAACAGAGGCTGTGTGTAGACTTGCAGTGTGAGCTCCTGAGTCTGGAAGTCAAACATTCATAATACTGAAACCGGAGTGATTTGTTCTCAGCCCATAACCACTGAAGAAACATAAACATCATGCAATACTAGCCTTGATATGTTCTCATCACCTCTTGAATTATGTTTTTAGAGATCGTTTAGGTGGATACACCACAGCAGTAGCACAAAGAAAGCATAAAGAATATTATAGCCAGGGCTTTCCTCCACAATACCTAATTACGTCTTTTTATACATACTAATCTTCCATATTTTTATGATTGAATTTTCTTTATTGAATTGAAGAAAATTGTCTGTTGGTTTCCTACAGTAAGGCAGAGTATGAAGACGCACACAAGGAATTACAAATAGGGGCTATATCTATTTCTGATGATCAAACTCTACTTCTTAAAAAGAAAATCTCTGTACTTCCTTTCGTGCCAGCTCAGTGATCTGTTAGATTGGCCTATCAATCTCATAAAGCTTCTCCCTTAGAAAAACTGACCTATAAATGCCAGTCTAGATTAAGACAAAACTAGATGCCCATTTCCATCTGGTTAAAGGATGTTCCTCCAGTTTTCCCCTCAAGGAAGTTCACATATCGAATAACTAGAATGCTGCAAACAGTACAATATGTAGGAGTTTCAGAGTTCCTTTTGCTAATTTATACGAGATGAGATGTGGAAGGAGGTACATGATTCTCCAGATGAACATTCCTGTAGTCTGATATTTGACAATTTAACAAACACAAAAGGGGTAAAAAACAAACAAACAAAAAAACCAAAAAAAAAAAACAACCAACAAACAAATAAAAGAAATTACGTAATAATATCTTGGAGCATTCAGTTCTCATACTGCTACTAAAGCTTTATAAAATTCCTGAAAAAACATACCCAAATTAATTGTTTTGTTGCAGTGGCATCACTGTACCTGTAGTTTAAAAATGTATGCCTGTATGTGAACTAATAAAAATTACTTAGAAATGGGGAACATAGATTTATTTGGCAACACCTTCAAAGACTGGAAAAGGATGTGTTTTGTTTATTTTCAATCCCATGATAATTACAACGATATTTTTGAAATCTTAGGATATTTAAGTTAGAGTCACTTTTATAACTGATAGAAGCTCAGAAGTCAAAAAGTCAAGAAAACAATATTCATGCTGGGAAAAGCAATTTGTCAGATTTGATTCTTTGAGATGCACAGTATATGGGCAATTCCTCTGGAGTCAAGTGGATCATTCGAATATTAAAATGTTAATATTAAAACATTAAGAACATTCTTGTTGTTATATGGGACAGGGTAAGGATACAGTTACTTCTACAGTCTGAAGAACCTTCTTTTTCAGGGATCTGTGCACTAAGCTATACTTCACAGCGTACAGTGTCTTTCTCCCAACATGGCAGAGATGAGAAAATCTCAACTCATGATTCAATACATACTTAAATCAGCATATTCCTAAACACTTCTGGGAATTTGATCTACTGCACGTGGCTCGAGTGTCTGAACTGTTCTGTACATAATTTTCAGAATGATATACATGCAGCTGCACATAATTGTTGTAATTTAAATACTCAAACAGCTAAGCATCTATGTGATTACTTCAGTATGCACATGATGATGAGATTATACTTCACATTTTTCCAAAATACATCTTGGTCTCTAGAGAACATTAATTTAGTCACTTTTCATGAACCTTTACCTTCACATCATATATATTTTCTGAAAAAGTTCCAACAGTTGTTTTGTGTTGTTTGCTATTTTTATTATTTTTTAACTTACCACATCAATTCTTTTTATTCATATCACATTTACTTCTTTCACCTGAAAGCACTACATCCTCTCGCTTACCTTGAATGTAGCTCTGGGCAGCCATTGTTGTATTTGCTTCCTCTTTCCCAGACACCAAAGTCGGGTACTCGATAGGCTCTTTCCACACAGAACACAAGATTTTGAATGAAGGAAACCTATGAGAAAGAAAGAAAAAATGACCGAAGGAAAATTAAAGCATATTTTCTTTTGTTCATTTTGTCAAAAAGACAGATTTGCTTTTCCCCAGCCATCATAATCGTGACTTCTACCCAAAATTCTTTTCAGAGTTTGATGTTCCCAAGTTCAGATATTCTCTGTTAAAATGGGTTTCAGTCACTAAATATTAAAATCTGTCCCAGATTTGGTGGCAATGTGATTTATGTGGAAGTCCCTACACAGCCAGGGACAAAAATGATTTATATTCAAGACACATATTTGAAGAGCTCCAAGAAGGTGGCATTTTGATCTTCTAAATCAGATTTATCCTAAAAATAACTTCAGAGAGCAAGATAAATTAAATCCTACAAAATGAGGGCACAGAAATCTTGATGCTGCTCCTTAATTCATATGATACGCCAAAAGTTCTACTAAATTAGCTGTAGATAATAATATATATTTATGCAAATTCAAACACACTCCTTTAATAACAAAAATAAAACCGGAACCAATTTATTCTAATTAAAATCTCCTCCTGGATCAACATGTTTCAACTGAATATTCAAGTTATGCAACTATAGCTGGGGACTCATTTAAGCAGACACTTTTTCCTCATTTATACTGTTAAAAGAGACAGACATTTGAGTTGTAGAAACACTGAAGTGTTGAATGGAACTAGTTCCCAGTTTCAAGTAACTTGCATGTCTGTTTTGTCTTTTTCACTACATTTTTCTTTAAATCTTAAAATGTTACTATTTCATACACACTCTTTACGCTAATACCAATCCCCCAGTGACATATAACATTCCATCCTTTTTTGCCTCTCTATATATCATGTCACGGCTAACGTTTCACAATGGGATGCTCATATGCAATTATCTATACACTAGTCTTCTCATAGCTACTACTTTCAAGGAAACAGACTATCCCAGTCTTAATATATGCCCAGTACTGTTCTTTCCTATAATTTAGCATTTGGTTGTATTAAATGACCTTTGTTTGAATTAAGCTAGAATGCTCAGTGATTCAGTGTGGGGCTTCTCCTATTAGTGTCATTACGAGAAATTCAGATGCATTAGCTAAGTGAAGAAGCGAAAAGCATCACTATAAAACTTTGCTGATGACTTTCTACCAGTGATACTGCTCAGAACTTCAGAGAAAAATGGTCAGTTACAGACATTTTATGAGACTAACTTGGAGTTTCCAAATGGCAGATTTACAGAAAAGGAAGCAGCAGGTAAATAGAGTTTCCAAATAAAACCTGCACAGAACAATCATTCTTATCATGGATATGTAAATATTATAACCAAGTCAGTGCTAAAACACTTACAGAAGTTATGGATTGCATATTAAGTTTATTTATCCATAACTCAAGCATGTGGAGAGCAAGGTGTAATAAAGAATATGAATGAAGCATGGAAGAATGCAAATACTGCTACTCTTTTTTATACATAGGTGTTTCAATCAAGTTCATTCACTTGCACAATCATATGCTGTTCTCTTTGCTATGGATGCAAAGATGAGAGTAAATTAATTTTTCAACTACAGACAGATGCAACTAGAGGATAACTCACTGATAGTTGCAGTGCCTGACAGCAAGCAGCCTAGTATACAATGATTTCCTCCTAAGCAAAGAGTTCTGTATACAAACACATCCATGCAGACAGCCTGCCAAACATCAACCATCTGTCAGCACCTTCCACTGTGCTAAGCACTGGCTCAAAACACACTCTAGGAAAAGAAAGAGACTAACTACATCATGCAATTCACAGCAGGGAGCACACACACAAAAAACCCATTTGAACACAGATTTCAAAGTAAAAGCACATGCACTATTTAATCTACAAAAGACACTATGGCAATCCATGAAATCTTAAGTGTTCTTTTAAATACCAAAGTAAGCGAAGAGCAAGTGCTCAAAGAAAAACATTTTTATAAAGCAATGCTGAAGTACACTGACTACTGCTCCTTGAAATTACTGGTTAGGAACAATTGACAGGGATGTACAATGCCCAGTGCAGTCCTCTTCCATACCACTGCTACCCTCTTCATCAGTCTTGAAAATGACAGGATTAAACAATTAAGAAAACAGCAGAGTGCTCTAAGGCTTGGTCCATTCCATCCTGTTGTGTCCTCAGGACCTACTTTAAATATTATGTTGAAAAACAGCATAACCCAAGTAGGCAAAAACATACATACTAATTCCTAGAAAAGAACCTCAGCTATAAATAACAAGAGAAATAGCAGAGAGGAATCTGATGAGGTTCAACAAGGGCAAGTTCAGAGTCCTACATCTTGGGAGGAGTAACCACGTGCATCAGCACAGGTTAGGGGCTGACCTGTTGGAAAGGAGCTCTGTGGAGAAGGGCCTGGGTGTCCTGGTGGATAACAGGGCGACTATGAGCCAGCAGTGTGACCTTGTAGCTAAGAAGGCCAATGATCTCCTGGGGTGCATTAAAAACAGCACGGCCAGCAGATCAAGGCAGGTGATCCTCCTTCTCTACTCTGCCCCGGTGAGGCCGCATCTGGAGTACTGTGCCCAGTGCTGGGCTCCTTCGCTCAGGGAAGAATGGGAACTTCTGGAGAGCATCCAGCGGACGGACACAAAGATGACTGGGGCCTGGAGCATCTCGCTTATGAGGAAAGGCTGAGACTCCAGACTTCTCAGCCTGGAGAAAAGAAGACTGAGGGGGGGGATCTTATCTATGCTTATAAATATCTAATGGGTGAGCGTCAACACGATGGGGCCAGGCTATTTTTGGTGGTGCCCACAGACAAGACAAGAGGCAATGGAAACAAACTGGAACACAGGAAGTTCCATACAAACACGAGAATAAAATTCCCTACTTTGAGGGTGACAGAGCATTGGAACAGGCTGCCAAGAGAGGTTGTGGAGTCTCCTTCTCTGGAGATATTCAGAACCCACCTGGACACCTTCCTGCTCAACTTGCTGGAGGGAACCTACTTTAGCAGGGGGTTGGACAAGATGACCTCCAGTGGTCCCTTCCAACCCTTACAATTCTGTGATTCCATTTCTTCTTTAAACAGTTCTGAAGACTTCTACTAATAAAGTAAGTTGGTAAACAGCAGTAAACTCTAGAACCATTAAAAATTACGATGTCTCTAGTGTAATTTGGGCTGAAACTTGGAGGTAGTTCTTACTCTACTGGACCATTAACTCAGACCAACAGGTAGCACCTTTTATTCTCCTGGTCAGCAGCAAGTAGATGTAAAAGCCACTACTACTTAACTCAAGCAACAGAAAAATATTTTGATCTTGTCCTATCTACTGGTGAGTCCAAATTCTCCAAATGTGAGGAATCATATGCAGCATAACAGTTCCTTCATGATCAAGGTTTTTAGCTTTTCAACACTTATTTGGTAGTATTTGATTGTTTCAAATCTACAAACTTTTCCTTCATTTCTAGTATTTTCAGTAATCACTTACTGTTGTCCATCATTATACTGATCACTGCCTACTACTCTGCCAACATCTGTTTATGCACGTATTTTATGAAACAGCGATGCACTGTTTACATAAAGCTGCTATTTCACTGACAAGTGGAAAGTCATCCATTACATTCATGCAGCGCACCAGCAAAATAGTATTCATTCAGAAAAATAAGGAAAAAAAAAATGAAGGTGTTTTTTTATGTTCAATAAAGAACTTGAAAATCTAGAAGATCATTTATAATTTTTATCCACACGAAGATTTTCATGCACTAGATCTGACAGTGAACTTCCTATTCCATGTTGATTATTTTCAAAGAGCTCAATGGTGGAACATCGGATTCTACAAGTTCAACCTTTCAAAGACAACATCACTTTTCTAATAAAGTATTTCAAACATTTCAGAGGGCTGCAGCACCTATCCTGTGAAAAAAGTCTGAGGTAGCTGGGCTTGATCAGTCTGGAGAAGAGAAGGCTCCATGGAGACCTCACTGAAGCCGTCCAGTACTTGAATGGAGCTTATGAACAGGAGGGAGACCAACTTTTTCCACTGTCTGATAGTGATAGGACAAGAGTGAATGGTTTTAAACTTAAAGAAGGGAGACTGAGAACAGATACTAAGTGGATTTATTTATTTATTTATTTTTACTCAGAGGGTGTTGAGGCACTGGAACAGACTGCCCAGAGAAGCTGTGGGTGCTCCATCCCTGGAGGCATTCAAAGCAAGTTTTGATGAGGCCCTGGGCAGTCTGATTTGGTGAGTGGCAACCCTGCCCACAGTACTGGGTTGGAAGTAGATTAAGGTCTTTTCCAACCCAAATCATTCTATGATTCTGTGAAAAATACCTTACTTGTGTATTTGCTTTTCTAGCTGTTGGACTTCGACATTGCTGGAGTCATGCATTCTCTGAAAGAGCATGTAGGATAAAATGTCTACAGAAGATTAACGATCAGAAATCATCCTAAATTCTTCCCTGCAAATTTTACAATTGCTTCAAAGTTAAACTCAGCAATCTTATCTTTCTTTCATAAAACTGAGTCTTCCAATTTATCATGGAACTCTGACTTTCAAAGTGACAGGCATGCTGAAGACATATGTAAAATAATTTATGAGTGGCAATAAATATAATTACTATTCTTATACATCACCATTGCCCAAGAAGAATTAACTAAGGTTTTTTCATTATTATTTTTTTTTTCCAACAAACAAACAAGCCAAAAAGGGACAAACTTGCTGTTTAAGTGATTTTTTTTACGTTATAAAATGAAGGTATCTGCAATAGTTGTAAAAACTTATTTCAATTTTGGAAAAAGAAGCATAAAAGGAAGACATTTCCTTTTCAAACATTAAAAATACATACACCAAAGAACTATTCAGTCAGGCAGCCTAAGGCTGAACTGGTACTATATCACAACTGTAATTTCTACAGGTAACATCATAGAAGAGATTTTTTTTTAATGCTGGAAGCAGTGCATTCTGAGGACTTTGATAGCTATAGTTTTATGCATTCATGAATTAAAAGTCATGGATTTTCTTCTTCTGGGCTTCTTTTGATGCATCTTTATAGTACACAGATTACTAGGGTAGTGTTCCAATGAAACACTGACATCCTGACATTAAAGTGAAGAATATCCACTAAAGGAGACACCAGACAAGGTACTTTCTTTCTGAAGATTTTGTAATTAAATGAAAACATCTGGAAGACAATATAATTTAACTGTCAAGCTAAGTAAATATGTAACTATATACATCTGCCTCCTCATAGTCATAAAAGCAATTGAGAAAAAATAACGCAGACAAATCATATGATCTAAGCGGTCATGAGAAAGGAGACAAGTTGCATCTCCTAGTTTTTCATTATCTAAAGAAAAATCATTTATGAGTATTTATGTTATAGAAATATAAAGCAAATCTGCTATCACCAGAGAAATCTTTATTCTTTTAAACATTGCTACATTTAATGTTTTTAAGGCAAAACAGCAGCAACTGTTCAGCAGTCCAGGTTAAGTTTAAATATATCCACATTAATTAAAAAAAAAATTCCATTGTTTCCATTCCTGTCTCAACACCAAGCCTCATTTTAGAGGACATCAGGTTGTCCTGATATGACTTGTCTTCAACAAGGCCACGTTGACTATCATTATCTTATTTTCAGAATAGTTAAACTTAAAAACAGTTTCTTACCATGATATAAAGCCATCCATTTAAGATACAGCAAAACTTTGTTATAACAAGAAACTTACTGTCCTAGCAGATCTTTTCAATGTCAACCATGAACCTTTCAGAAATATCAGGGAACTAGACAAGTTTTCAGTGTCATGCTACGTTGACTCATTGTCTATCCATCTCTTTGTTAGCTATTCATTTATTTCACTATCCATCCATTCCATTTATCTTTAATGAGGACCAATAAAAACAGAAAATATCTACAGTATATTTTCAGAACAACTACTTCAGAGTTGGCGATGACAAGTTAAAGCATGCTTTAACATCAGAAATCATTTTGTACCTCATCTGTGTTGTAGATAATCTGCAGTCCCGAAGAGATCATCTCAACCAAGTAGAGGAGAAATAATGACACAGCATTTATCTGAAGTAATTAAAGACAGAATGGAAACAATAATTAAGTTTACCGCAGTCAAATAAACAAACAACCTAAATGTGAACTTACTAATAAAGATGGTACTGGCACAACACAGAATTAGTCCTCTTGATTTATTTTAAATTGTAAAAATAAAATACTTTTTGCTAAGGAATACTGCTTTGACTGATGGCAGTCGTATCAGTCACAAGCTGCTCACATTTACATATATGACAATTCACCAAAAGGCAAACTGCATATCAAATAGTACACAGTACATCTAAAAAGCAGATCACTTTATCTATTACTGGACCTTTAGCATTATCACCTGACAGAAGTATAATTAAACATTCACACTATGATTACCTTTATGGAAAACTTCTATTTTGTTGCAATACATGACACTATTAACAATAATCACCTTCAGTAGCTGTATTGGACAAGCATTATAATGTTAGTTTACCACGAATCAAAGTAAGAGTCTATCAATTAATCAAAGTAAGACTGCTTTTGTTACACAGAACTATAGCAAAATTGAGAATCTGTAAAACTTCAGTAGAGAAAGCAAGCTTATCACAGTACCTTACTTCAATGAGAAGTAAAACACAACTTCAGTAAATGAAATTTTGATAAACTATCTACAGTATAAATTGGACTCTCATCATAAATCTACCAGATTAAGAATAAAGTTCAGATTCTATAAATTTCAAAAGATTTAAAGACCACTGACTTCAATTTCTTAATACAATCTGAGAAGCATCAAGTACAGCAACACTGACCGGCCAGCTACTTAGAATACTCCTTTCTTCCCCACAGTTACCCTCTAACTGCTAGCTAACTAACTGATGACAGAAGGGAATGTGCATTCATGTTTACGAAAAGTGATGATTTGTCAAGAAAAACTGAGACTTAGAACTATTATACAATGCTTCCCAGACCCCAAAATTGTTTCCTCCTATAGATAAAAAATATGCCAGATATGTCCAAAATGCCAACTTAGGATAACTCCCAAATTCATTTCACTCAGAACTTAGTTTTCTGAATCCAATACATTTACTGTACAAATATTTCAGTGATGTTGGCACCATGAAATTGAATAATTATCAACCTACTGTCATTTGGAAATAATTTCAGTAGCGATTTCTGACTTAAAAGAGTACATAGAGTTATGGGAACACAAAAGGACACAGTCAAGAATGCAAAAAGGGGTCTGAAGGTGAGAAGAAAGAGTAAATCAATGCTTCAGAAAATGAAAGACAATTACACAACCAATAGAGCAGTTATATAATGAATCTGAGTAGGACTCATTGTGCAAAACAGTAAGCAACAAATCTGTAACTAGACAAAGCAGTTGATGGTGTCCATTAAATTTTTGCTATGAATGAAAATTGCTCAGACTTACTGAAAATTAAGCTGGGAATGTTATTAAAAACTACGAATTCAGTGCAAAATTGCACTAAATCTTTCATTTCACTGACTATTACAAATATTTTAATACCAGGACTATTTACTGACAGTTGTCAGTTGGCCTCCAAAAGCAGCAGCATTAAAAGGAAACAACCATTCACCTCCAAAACTCCCACAGGTTTCACTACCGTCTGACCAAAATATACCACTGAATTTATTTGAAAACAGCCTGTCCTTTTCATGAAAAGATGCTGAAAGAATTTCAGTGTTATGATGCTTAACACACCTAACTCAAATGTAAACAAATTCTTGACACTCCATCATGAAAGAACGGAGACAATAACATTATAAAAGTCATCCACTTTCATTTACACGTGTGCATACGCTTTACCTGAAGGTGACCGTATTCATTATGGGAGAAGACCTCATCTCCAGTATGTGCATTGAAAACAGAATGAAGACATCCAGAGGGTTTGGGGTCTTGCTTAAACTGCTGAACCTAAAAGTGAATTAAGACCATAAACATGAAAACAAAGTCACTGATTTCTGCCTGTTTGACAATGGAAATTCACTACATAACTCCCGTGTTTCAAAATTTCCTTACGTGAGCATTAAGCTAAGTGAAAATTAGAAACTACGATCCCAAAATTTATCAGAAACTACATTATACATGAAGTACACATATAGCTCAAGAATAAAAAATATTCAATCCATTTTTCTAATTTATTTTGTTCCTACAGGAAAAAAATATCATATAGGAAGCTACTGATGCTCATTCATCTTCACCTCCTGGCGAAATACCTCACTGTACTGAAGCTGAAACTTTAGCAGAAAACATTATGAAGTATTTCATGTCTACTTTGAAGTCACAGAACTGAAATGTGTTCAGAGAATTCTGTCCCATAAGCTCCCAGACGATTCATCACCACTCCTTAGACATTGTACCATTCATTCCACGCTCTCTCATATATGGGGCAACTCCCCTTCCTCACCTGCCTTTCTTAAAATGTATCCATCCATCACAGCACGTAGTTATGCGAGCTATCCCACCATGCCTCTGTGCTTCCACTGAGATCAGAACCCAAGAGCTGCACACACACTTCTCACTCCTCCTGTTTGTTCCCCATGGTGCAGTGAATGGGCACTTCTCAGAGACATCCAAGCACATTTATTTCCCATTAAGGGCATGAGAGCTTTCTCCTCTGTAATGCTGTCCCATAGGTACCTCCTTATTCACATGCATATACTTGGAGCCATTCCACTCGAACTGATTGCTACCTGCCTTCTGTTTACAGCACTCTAGGCCCTTTGCTTTCCTACCACCACTGACCACTTCTTCATTTGATTGTACTGAACTTTCTCTCTCCCTCATCACTCCTGGTATAAAGCTCTTCTTGCTGGAGTGCAAGAGTCTAAAACTTACACTGGGAATAAAATTATCATTTTTATGAATCTTAATCCATACAATTGAATAATTCTTGTTGCATCATTTGATGAGATTAAGTCTTTTAAACTAACAATAAATTATAAATATATAAATTCCTTTGGTGTACGTATGGTGAGATGCTTAGAGAAACTGGAAGACACTGCTGATAGCTTAAAAAGAAGACAAAGCTCACAGAGAAGAAAAATAGTACCCCAGATCATAACAACCTTTTTTCCTCATGGGCACTAGCACTGGACCACAGAGTTAGCCATTAGGATATTAATTTATCTACTGCATTCCTTTTCTAATACAACAGATTAGCAATAAAGGAGTGAAATAAGAACTACAATGGTCTTAAAGTAGTTTTGCCTTCAATCTGGAATGTCAGAGAGTAAGAAGACAAGTAAGGCAGAGAAAAAAAATCTTCCCAAAGAGAATGAAAGTAATAAAAGAAGATCCTTCTCTTTACTTCCTCAAGGTATGCTATGCAGCAGTTCTTTAATTACTCTTAACCAGCACTGACAGTAGCTAGATCCTGTTTCATGACATTTTCCACTCTGATCTGACCTTTATGGAATATAAATAAAATACCTCTCCACCAGAAAAAAAAATACATAGCATATAGCAGAGGGCCCAGTAGAAAGAGAATAAATGATATTGTGTGGAGTTATCGTGTCTAGTCAGGGAACACATTCAACATGTTTTAGCTTGTAACTCACGTTCATTAGCAATAAAGTACAACATCTGCAATTTCTGTTACAAGTAGTATAACCTATAAGGTCTAGTCACACCTCACCATTTGGGTATACGTAGTTCATAATATTAAAAACTATCATCTCTTGGTATGAGGTCAGCACATATAAAGCCCCTCAGACAAAAGCAAATTTGAATTATGTCAGGTAATTGAGACTGCTTATTACTACGCAGCAGGAGAGGGAACATTTTACAGTAATCAGAGTGAAAAACGACAACCACTACGTCAACAGTTTGACAGCTGTGTTAATTTAATACTTATTAATCATAAATGCACTTATCCTCAAAACAAACTACTCCATGTAAAAGAGAAAAGTAACAGCTTGAATGTAACAAGATCAATTTAGGTCAAGATTACTTAATGATCTGAGACTACAAGGAAAACGGAAAAAAGATGTCAGCATAAACACCACTGGCAATACGGCTGATTTCTTGCTATTACTATTAATGCTGACACATGCCTACAGATTTTACATTCCAGTTTGTGTACTTACAAGCAATGTGAACTTCACAGTAATGTGAAAATGATTTTTAATAACAGTTCAAACTCAGTGACATGAAACTTAAAATAATCACATAGAATACATACATTTAATTACCTGTACAATTACTGCTAACCACTACGCAAAACTAATCCACTACATCTAAAATTTGATGAGGAGAAGCCTTGTATGCTGACAAGAGGATTACAGGCTGAAAACATACATATAGCATAAACAAATTACCTTGTTTCCTCATTCATTTCAGATTACTGCCCTTCTGAATTTACAGCATTACATGAAATAAGACGGCTGAAGAAAGCAGCCCAAATAATCCTAATGATCATGTACATACGGAAAAAAATGTAATAGCCAACTTAACAGTCCAAAGAAACTCTCTAACCTTAGCTAAATGAAATTCTGTATCTTTCCACTCAAGCACTAAAAAGGCATCAAAAAAAAAAAACCAATAAAAATCCCACACTATGAATGGCCTAATGTTTAAATGGGATAAATAACTACAAAATGAACCCACAGAAGTTTCAAATATGCCTTGCTCTTCAGTCCCTTTGCAAAATTCTTGTTTCTTTTGTACCTTAGAACAATGCAAACCTGGCAAAAATGAAACAGCTGTTCTTCACTGGACCACACACTAATATTACATTCTGCTTTTGAATTTTATCTATATTTGGGAGTTAGCTTTTACAGCTTAATTAATCCCTTAGAATTAAGTGAGTGTTTCTGCCCACGCTACAGTATTTTACCTTATCGGCCTGACGCATGTAGCAGTAGAGAATTCCTCTCATACACTTTATAGCAGAATGCTCCAGTTCATGAGTTCTTCCCTTGTCATCATCAATACGCCTGGTTAAGAGAGATAACTCATAAGACAAATTGGAAATGCATTAAGAAAATAAAAGACACATTAGTGCTTTGGAATATTAAAGACTTAATTAACACTGTATAGCGCCTGCACCCATATCAACGTACTTACAGCCCTACCCATCCTTTTTGTCATTAAAAACAAATCTGTATTTTTAAGTTATGTTGCAACTTACACAAACATTCCTAGTTCAAAAGGTACAAAGGAAAAAAAATAAATCCTTGAAGCTATTATAACATTTCAAGCTACTGCACTGTGTTCTTTGAGAAACCCAAAACATGACAGTAATTTCTCTTTAATTCTGCAACACATCTGCCATTCATAACTAAGCATTTTACTTAGGTTGTTAAACTACAGCTATGTACACAAGATCTGAAAGTTAACTACACAAATGTCCAGAAATGTGGCAAGACACCTTGGTTATTTGATACCATGAAATAAAACAATACTCACAGTTGTGACATTACTAAAGATATACCAGAAACAACGTCAAATCTCAAATTACTTTAACAAGAAATGTGCTGTGGGTAAACAAGCCTGATGATTGCATTCACTGGTTAGTCTTTCCCAGTTCTTGACTTTTGACTGAGTCTTTCAGGGTGAAAATTACATTTTCTCACATACCTATACTTAAGACAACACTTCTCTGATACAAATACGCGAAGTACCGTAATTTGCACACTGAGATTTCTTTGTCCATTTTATGCACAGGAAGCATATCCTTTCCCACCATAAGTAACACAACAGTAGCCAATGCTGAAGTTTGCTACATATGCCTATGAAAATTTGCAAGCTAGTGGTAACTTCAAAAACCACACACATCCAAGAATCACGCTACTTAAATGATAATCCTAGATATCAAAGAGGTACTTGCTTTCAATTAAAAGTTCAAATCAGAGGGTATGGGGAAACAACGAATAAAAACATAACACAAAATGAACAGGCCAAAGGTTTTTTTGAGCAGTAGGATTTATTCTCTATATTACTATAAATCCAAAGAGCAGTAGAAAGCATAAAAGGCTCCAAAGTCTCCACGTAACAACTTACATTTTTCTTCTTTTATTCACAACAGCAGCATTTGTTTTCTTAACACGTTCTTAGGAATTTAGCTTTTATTGAACACCAGCTGTAGCATGAGTCGAGCACAGAGATTTTGATCTGGTACTTCATGCAGAATACCATGTAAGCCTTGTGTCTTGGCCCATTTTGGATTTTAGCCATATAATTAATTTCAGTCATCCACTTTTGCCCATCAAAGGAAATACACTGTGCAGCAGTGAAGCCCAGGGCCTTGTTCCAAGCATAAGTGGAAGTAAAATAAATGACTTGTCTTGCCACTTTTACCTTCCTTCAAACTGCAACATGTATTATTTATTATCTTCTCTGATTCTACAAATTGGGAACTGAAGACTGAATAACTGAGGTAATGTTATGCCATGTTTTTTCCCATAACGCCTTTACAGCTGCTGGAAATTCAGAACAACCACCTCTGCCCCTTTTATTCTTCCTTCTAAAATTTTCCTGATTTTTCCATTCACAGGTGCTTTTACTTCACCCAAAGAAAGAAAATTAAAAGAAAGATGCAAAGATTTCAATATAATAGAAATGAATAACAATTACACATTCTGATTATTATTCAGAAGGCCTCGTTCGTGGCCTTTTCAGAAGTAAACACAGACTAGAACTTACAAAGAACATCTACATCTTCTGTTTCAAAAAGCATTATTCTGAAACAGCATTTCCTAGAATACAATTTTTAATAATTGTTTTTTCACATTAATGTCTTAGGTATAGAATCTAAAGTAATAAATGGAGACAAAAAAAAACTCAAAACCTTTTTTCCTGCTAAGTAGATCAGGTTTACTACAACAGTAGCTGCTCATACTATTGCTGGCACTACTTCAGCAAAATGTACCAGAATTTTGTCAAAGAACATGGTTATTACCTCACCATTAGATAGTGACTAAAAGAGAAAAAAAAATGAGGAAATTATTCAATATTTGCACACTATCATCTTTGTAAAAAACCACTACATCTGAGCTCTTCATCACCTCTACCTATATATGCTTGGGTGGCTGAGGAAGCAAGGTTAGAGACAACGAATACTTTCTTAACATTCAGGTAGGACTGGTGATACACTTCTCCCATTAAGACAATCATACCATTCATTTCCGGAACTTTTCAATAAGTAACTGCAATGTTAGTTGTGAAGGCCCTTGTATTTGACTATGCCTTCATTCCCTCATATCCTGCACCTTCACAATAAATGTAACAGGTTATCCTTATGATTTACATATTGTCACGTAACATTTTATCAAGAATCGCTTGAGTCGGAAGGGACTTACAAAAGTCATCTAGTCCAACTCCCTTGCAATGAACAAGGACATCTACAGCTTGATCAGGTGCTAAGAGGCCCATCCAGCCTGACCTTGAATGTCTCCAAGGACGGGGTATCTACCATATCTCTGGGCAACCTGTGTCAGTGCTTCACCACTCCTACTGCAAAAAACTTCTTCCATATGTCCAATCTAAATCTCCCCTCTTTTAGTTAGAAACATTTATTGAACAAATTATTGATGACTGTAAACATAACCATAGGAAAAGAAATAGCATCACACACTAATAACAAGGTACACGAATTCTTACAGTAAGTTAACCTGAAAAAAATTAGAAAATGAATCTAGAACGATAATTGCAATAATTATAGCAGAATACTAATGCAAGTAAAGCCAAATCAGTATCTCTTGATGGTCTGATTGAGTATGTAAGAAAGGATGAAGGCAAGAAGGTATCTTCATTCACAGACGATGAAGGTGCAACTGTTCAAATGAAGTCTTGATGAGAATTAAGGTAAAAAAAAGAACAATTTTTAAAAAAAACAATTAACTTTATACATCTGAATTGCACCTTGTATTTGATGTATATGAGAGAAAATACTTAAGCTGGACGCTCAAACATTAAAATCCACAAAAAAGCATTATTTCCACTTATTTTAAACTATTTATATTTTAATGACATTGACAGCCATTATACGGAAAGTATTTAATTCTCCAGCAATGAATTATAAAAAAAATTTACGGTAGAGTTACCATTGAGGCTGAAGAATACACTAGTCACAAAAACCGCACCATACTGAAGATACACCACATCCTCTCTTTTGTTATAGTATTACTATTCTAGGGAAAACAACAGTTTTCTTCAAAACAAAAAGACTCAAGTGGAGTTCTAATTATACAAACTGGAAAGCAATGCTCACATAATTATGTTCGCTTGTTTTGATGACTTCATAAGATTCTGGTTGTGGTTTCAAATTTGATAGTCCACATCCCTGGAGGTGCTCAAGGCCAGGTTGGATGGGGCCCTGAGCAGCCTGACCTAGTGGGTGGCAACCTATTCATGGCAGGAGAGTTGGAATTGGGTGGGCTTTAAAGGTCCCTTCCAACGCAAGCCATTCTACGATAATATTTTAAAACATTCCCAGTGTACTGCACAACCAAACGTAATATGGCAGAGATGTTAACTTAGAAGTTATTCACCTGTAAGCAAGGGCTAATGCCCAGGAGCATGCAGCACAGTAAAGATTGTCATGTACTTTCGCCTTTTGGTTATCTCCATATGTCTTTGTAGGAAACAGACCTGTGGTTGGGCTTTGATGAAGCAGCAGTGTAGACTTAACTGGGATAAACGAGAAAGAAATAATAGTATTAACAACATACGTTTCTTCCAGTTTCTGCACAGGAGTAAATCAAGATGCAATTAAGTTACCGCAAGCACGGTATAAAAAGTTCAGGAGAGACAGACGCAAAAACCTTTTCTATGCTGGTTGAACAGTCAGATTATCATTATTTTTTTTAACAAAATAATAATAATAATCTAATAATCTATGACTATTCCTATGGCAAAACCCACTCTGTACAGAATCTCCAACAAAATTCACTCTCTGACTAGCACCACAATAATAAGCTACCATTTTATCGCTGTTGCATCCAAAAGAATTCTAAATTCAGTCTTACAGCTAGGACTGAATTTTTTGTTTTCAACAAGAAGCATCATTCTGTCCTACCAGTTTTGCTCCTTTCAAACTCCAAGAAGAAACTTAGGAAATTAACCCCAGGAGGAATAAAGTAGAAATGGTATTTAGCATGTAAATATCTATTCTAATTCATACCTGGGTTAGCTGAAGCACTAAAAAATATGAGCAGATTACCTTTACCCCCTCCTCATCTGAGACTATCAGGCACAACTCAAATTTATTTTACTGTTTGCCAAATGCAGATAATAATTTTGAACACTATTTACAAGTCATGATTTTTCAAGTAACGTATGGAAAAAAAAAGTATTATACTACCATGGGAAACTAACAAGAACTTGTAATGACAGAACTCTTTGCTTTTCAGAAAACAGAAATCCTTATATTAAAGTAACATCTGCAATTTCTAATAAAGATTATAACAGTAAGTAGCTTAACTGTAAATACTTTCGTAAGTTGCAGTAAAAATTTGTCATGGTAGGAATAATTCTTAATCAATTTTTTACTTACCAATTCTGTAGTAATGATCTAATTTATCCCACAGACTTTCCCCCTCAGGTTTTGGGAGGTTAATACTTTTAAGCGGCTCATAAATAGAACCTAAGAAAAAGAAAAAAAAAGATAAAAATTAGTTACATCACTTCTACTACTACTAAACTGCAATATGATTTTTCATGTTAATTATGCAAATGCCAAATTCATTTCATTTCAATTCAAACAAAAAAAAATCATTTCTTTAATTTCAGAGAACCTAAGATTTCTGTCTACATTCTTCCTTCAGTACCTGTCCACACAAACACCATCACCACGTGGATCTCCAGTGCCTCCTAGATATTTAACTGGAGCAAATACTACACAAATATATAGTTTAATTATTAGAGACAGCCTGTTAAGTGTCAAGAGTTTCCTAAGAACCTTAATTTCTTAGATCTCTCCTTTGCAGTGTCTCATACATCGACTGCTCCCCATTTGTACCTGAAAACTTAGCAGAAAGATAAATTTCTTAAAAATCACTGAGGTAAACCACTTCCAGTTTCTGAAGTTAAGAGTGACACATTCTTCCATAAATCACTGTGGCTTTATTCAGTGTTCTAGATGGCAAGAACCCCCACAGAGTGATTTGTAACAGGAATAATGATGATTTCTCCTTTCCGGACTGCACACTGCCTTTCTGAAAAGCTCACAGAAAGGAATTGCCTAGGAAGCCCAGGCAGCCAAGCAGCTCTGGCAGGGTGCAGTAGAGTATTCCTACTCACATTGCTTCTTTTGCACTCCCAGCACATATCCAAGTGCTTGACAAAGAGAATGCCCAGATACAGGACTCTCAAATCAATTCAAATGAATGTGCAGAATGGCGACGGAAGCTTTATTAATCCAATCCTGCGGTGGGGAAATTGGGGAATGTTTCTTAGTTCTCTGGTGCCCATTAGCAATCATTTTTGCTTTCCAATAGCAGCAGTTAAAAAAATTCCTTTTCTCCCACCAGAAAACATCACCTCTACTTGAGCAGAATCCCATGTGTCTGTTGCACTGGGTTCTCTGGTAATGCCTAACCACACAGTGGAGCTTCCACTGCCACCCTGCCCTTCCTCGTTGGGAGAGAGAAGTTGCTAGGAATGTGTGCAGATGGGAAAGGGCCTGAGGGGGAAGCACAGAAGACTCACTTGTTTAGTTGCCTAAAATAAGTTAAAAGACATGAAGTTGATCTTTAATTAAAAAAAAAAAAAAAGAAAAACAGTCAAACAAAAAAACCTTATATCACAGTTCTCATATTGTCTGTTTAAAAATCAACATTCTGAACCCAATCTTTTTTTTCAAGGCAATATTAATTTTTTTCTACTTTATTCTGCCTAGGAATTCCTGTGCTTCAGAAGATTCATGACCTATACTGTTATTCTAATTCAGTTGTGGAGCAAAAGCACACTATGGTAACCTGCAGTAACAGTAATCTTACAAGGTGACACAGTCGAAGGAGGACAGAATCTGCACAGGAAAAATCTTTAGGCACACACTTCTTTGCATATAAAGTAGCAAGTTTGAGCAATATTTACTCACTCGATTTTCAAAGGCAAAAAAAGATTCTTACTCTTAGACTTGTGAACTCTGCACAGACACCTATGGCACTGCACTCTATGCATGAAGCAGGTTCAGAATGCCTGTTTCCTGCAGACCACTAAGCCCAGCACTGCGCCCTGTGAGTATTCACAGGCACACACATACACAAACACACAAGATTTAAAAACACTGCTGTAATTTACATACTTACCAGACAATCTGTGACCATCTGTGGCCAACAGAAAAACAAAAAGTTATCATGAACAAAAAGCATATGCTTGGCTTCTATTTCATAGAATGAAGACTTCAACTTCAGGCAAAAAGAAGACTGAACATAATAAAATGCACAAAAATGTTAAAGCATCAGAACCTACAAACTATATGCTTTCACATATTTCAAACTTTACCAGCAGAAATAAATGAAACAGTCTATTCCATTGATGAAACAAAAAGATAAAAGATGAAGTGAATCAAAGATCAAGAAAATAGGCAAAATGTTTATTATTCTAAAAGGACACATACGATAAATTGTTTAAAGGAACACTCAAAATTGAGTTCTTCCATACACTCTTCTTAAATATCTATCATAGAATCATAAAAGTTGGAAAAGAGCACTAAGATCATCTAGTCCAACCATCAGCCCATCACCACCATGCCCACTAACCATGTCCCTCAGTGCCACATCTACTCTTTTCTTGAACACCTCCTGGGAAACACAGGCCATGTTCTGTTTGCATGACCAGAGCACTGTGCTAAATTATGCCTCGTTAATACCACAGTCAAATCAAAAGCAACAAACAGGCAGAAACAATGAGAAGCTTGGTGCCTGGGGTGGTTTTATAGTGAGACCATCACCCACAGGAAGCTATTAGCAAGTATTTTTAGGACAGGTGAAAAAAAGTCTGTCTTACTCTTCTCCAGAACCTGACAGTTTGTTTCAGCAAGACATGAACATACTGCACAAAGCTATTTCCAATTACATATTTAATATAGGTTTTAAGACTGGAAGAAAACACGACAGCAAGACGTCAAGATTCTATAGCACTGAAACTGAATGACATATGCAATCAAGGCTCAGCACTGAAACTGAAAGAATGACACATGCAACTGAGTTCTCAGTTTGCACGTAGCATTCAGAACAAACAGTACGATGACATTAATTTCAATGGTTATTTTTCATAAATATTTCATTTCACTGTAACCATACATTGCGAATTTCGTTCAAGGTAAATAAGTGGCATGAAGGAATATGAAAAGTATTCTGTTGATTTAATACAAATATCAACCCTATACAAGATTTGAATAGAGTACATGGTAGACGGGATTTTCTTCCCACAAAGAATGAAGTATGCCTACTGTTTCCCTAAATCAGAAGCAGATGGCTGCAGGTCAGTAACTACTTAAAAATGACAAAGAAACTTAACAGACAGGAAATTAGTGCTGCTTCCTGCATAAAGATTCTAAATGGCTGTTAAGAGAACACTCAAAATCCTTAGCCCAACTCCTGTTCCCTCTTTTTCTTCAGATATTGTACTGACTAAATACACTATATCCATTATTGGATTGGAAAATGGGAAAATAAATCCTCCTCCATTTCACAAGTAGTTCCACAAGTAGTTTCACAGTAGTATTAATTGCTCTTCAGGGAAGAGCTATGAACTGGCTATATATTTAGATTGAAAAGATATAACCAACATTTCAAAACCCTCTTCCTAAATTCTTATTTTGAGAAGTTTCAAACACCCACACGCCACTGGGCCTGGTCTATGGTTAAAAATTTGCCTGTTTTAAGATAGATTGATCATTCAAATTTTACAACGTACATAATTAAACCAAACAAGCAACAAACACCCCGAGGTTTAACCCAAGCGAATGGAAGCAACGTGACAAGAATTTTGTTTATCAACAAATCATTTACTTCAATATTCTTCTTCCCCTAAAGTTTCCTGTTATGTCTCCTGAGCTGAAGGTACTAAAGCGAAATGCTAGAAATAGTATTTTAATAGTTATCCATCAGGAAATACATCTGCTTTAAAGCTCGAATTCATGGAGCTGAGCAAGGCAAGATATGAAAATAATTTTCAGAAGCAAGAAATTAGTTTATCTTCCACTAGAAGGAAAATTTATTTCTCATATTTACGTATCTGAAGTGAATGACTCCACAAACTTAACATGTAGCAACTGTAGTGTCGGTGCTCTTATTTTTCTAAATCAGCTCATACGGGAGCAAACTAGGAGCTGACCCTCCTCTGAACAAGAAACTGGAGCAGCAGAACTCCTGGCATCCCTTCCAAACTGAGCAGTTCTGCAACTCAGTGAAAATACCATAAGAAATTCCTAGAGGTAAAAAACTAAAAAGAACTTAGAAAAAATGGTATTAAGGTGTAAAGGTACCCCTGTGCCTGAACAAACATTAGAAGTAAACACAAGAGACGAAGCATTATCGAGACTGAGTGATAACAGCACAGGTGCAAATGAGTAAAACCTCATTTAATTTGAATGTTTTAAAGTGTCAAAAAAACTCCTCAATTATCATCAAGGAAAATCATGTGTTCGACAGCATAGTTAACTGTGAAGAATTCAAAATAATTTAGAAATTTTCATTGAAAAAGAAAAATACATATATGTTTTTTCTCTCTTTCCTAATTATCTGAAGTGCTCTTTTTTTTTGTCCATTATAACTAATGGAAAACACTGATTTGAGAATTTTCAACACAAAAAAGCTACTGAAGACCAGAAATAAAACACTGCCTGCCACACCAGCTCACAGGAGCTTCGCATAACCAAAATGCCACCATCTGCCATACAAGCCTTGTAAAAGCTACAGGCAAGGTGAGAAGGCATTCTGGATATTCAAGGCAATCACCATCATTTCTCAGCCTGAGAACTCAAAGCATTACCTCTTAAAACTATTGAAATCATTTATCTTGCATCTTAACTAGCAACGGAAACATGAAATAGCAACAAGATAATTAGGAAAGAGCTTTTCTTCTTATTATTATTACAATAAGAAGACTCCACATCTCTTCGTGTTGAAAGAGGAACTGCCATGGACAGGACAGGGCAGTTCAAGTGGCAAACGACAGCTGAAATCCTCTTATCTCGTAACTCTCAATTATACTTGTACCACTAATGTGTTTCAGCACAGACAAAACAAGAGTCCTCTAGAGGGTTTTCCCAGATGAGCTACTTCACATACAGTGACACATTTGTTCTTGTCAAACCCTTTTCAAAATATATTAAGGTAAAAATGGTAATAGTCTCAATATTTTCATGCACATGAGCTTGTACCTAAAGAGAAGCTGCGCCATGGGGCTTTATTTTGCTGGCACTTAACTTCCAAAAGTCAAGCTTTAGAACCATGACCGACTTGGAGGAAATTGTACTCCTTTCCTCTAAACAAGTCCTGTTGCTTTTCTTGTAAGAAATTAAACCTTCACATCTTTATTAGCACACTTTCCACATAACCATCATCTTAAAAATACGGTTCAGAGATTGTTATGCTGATAGATACTTGCAAGAACACACACAAAAAAAGGAAACCCAAATAAAGTAGCAAAAGCTCAACAGTAGATTTCAATTTCCAGAGTTTTTAAGTTACACAGTTCAATAAAGCTGCAAACACAAAACACTGCATGAAACACAAAACAATCATTTTTTGTTGGGTTCAACAGCCACAAACAAAAACACAGAACTGCACACTTACCAAATTTTAAAAAAGCATGCGCAGATGAGGTTCTGTCATCATCCAAACTGGCCATTTCAAATTGGTGCAGCTAATCACAAACGTCTCAGGCTAAGCTACAGCAATTTTCAAAACTGTTTAGTAAATGTTAAAGGCAACCAGCATTAAATTAAGTGAAAGCAATGTTAGTGGAGTTATTAAAATGACAGAGCGTACAGCACAAAGGGTAGTACCATTTTGTTATGTTTTATGCTTTCTCTCTTCCACTCTACAAATCAGTTCTATTTTTCCTTCAGTAAAACTTAACTAAATAGAATGGCACAGGCTATGCCAACTCCATCTTTTGGACACTCCACAGTAGGTTTTTTATTTGATACGGAAATTGCTACTAACATCTACAGATGCTGAATAAGATCTATTTTATATACCTCAGAATTGTATCAAAATATGTGTTTAATTAATACATAGAAAACTGCAAAGCAAAAGTAAGTGCAGAGCTAGAATTCTGCTTATGCACAGTGCTGCCTTTTTCTGAAATGGAATTTACACTGGGATGCTCCTTTCAGTCATACATTGCTTATGGTACTGAATGTCTGTAATCTGAAGTGGAACTGCCAGTTGGAAAGCACAATCAGAAAATACTGTTTGTAGACAAGATGACAAGTTGTTCCAAATTTTTAAAGCAGCTCATGCTCTTTAAAGTAGCTAAAATTTCAGAGGTGGCAGGCTGGACAGCTTGCTGAACATTGTTATGATCTGCTCCCATTAATTATCAGTAGCAACAAATGAAACAGCGCTTTATTATTTATGGAAGAAAAAAATCTCAGTAGAACTTGTTTTTACTGGCCAAATTGTAATTCGGGTTTTAACATACATAGGCAGTCCTACAGGACTGGGTCTCAAATGATACCTTGCTCCCAGCTGTAAAGCATGAAGTACTCACGCATGTGACACACATGTGCCTACACTAGATAGATAGGTTCCATACTTATTTATCTTACTCCAAGCACCACATTAAAAATAGAAGCAGTGCTGTTTGTAAACTGGGACTCAGCATAGATTTCACTCAACTCAGAGCAGTCTGGGGGCACTGCAGCCACTTCCCATGACAATAACAGCCACCATCCTTCTGACTGTGAGAAACTAAGTGTGAGAGCTTTTAAGTTACATGCATTCCTAAATGGTTATAAGAACTGTAGGAGTAAATTTGAGGAACAAGAACATGACTTTCATTTTTAGGTTAGAATGTTACCTGAAATAGCATATATAAAAGTTAATTTCAGAACTAATTCATTTATCACAAAGGTATTTCAACTAGAATAAGGTTTATTTCTTCAGCAAATACATTTATTAAGATTCTAAGTGACAAAACCTCTGAACAGGAAAAGAAGCAACTGAATTCCAACAACAGCTTATCACTATCACAGAAGAGGCTTTCATATGCATTTAATAAAAAAGTAGAAGGCAGCAGCAAAGAAAAAGTCAAGCATTTAAAATCAGCCAAATGCCTTCTACAGCTGCAGAGCCCATCGTGCATGGGAACCCTGAGTCACACGGCCGCATGTTGGCTGAGGGGAACCGCTCGGCCAACATGCGGCCGTGTGACTCAGGGTTCATGTACTAAAGCATGTGGGACCCAGGTTTTATCTTGTACTCTATGGCTACGTTCACAAATCAGTTTGCAGACAGCAGTACTATGTAATCTGTGTTGGCCATCTTTTAATAATGGTAGCTTGCGGATTAGTACTATGCATAAGTAGAAGTTGTCAAGTCTCATCAATGCCAGCATTCCGTAATCAGTTCCTTTGCTATGAGCTCTCCTGAAGGCCCACCTTCCTCCCCCACTGTCTGACCCTCATTGCTACGACAACACAAACATGCAAATAAGGAAATAATGTTTGAGTTCTGCAAGAGTGTGTGACAAACACAGAAGTACCACACAAATCCTTTGGGAAACTGTTTCCACTGCTGCACTACAACATTACCAAGTAAGGCCCTCCTAGTCCTGCATTTAAAAACAACAACAAAACCAAAAAAGAGGGCGTTTGGAAACTCAAGGCACCCTGGTGCACCTCATCCTTCCAACCTGCGGCCTGAAGCAGAACCCAGCTGCCTGCACTCCAAGTTCTGCACAAGAAATTCCCACGTTAAAAATGAATAAAGCTTTACCCTAGGGACACCAGGCAAAAGCTGGGACTTCATTTTTTTTTTTTTTAAGTCTTCATCTGCTCAACCGCTTAACAGCGCCACAGCGCTACCCCCGAAGCAGCTACCCCCAACGCGGGGCTGTCCAGCACCCCCTGCAAGCCTCCGGACCCTCCGTCCCTCAGGGGGCACGCACGCTCAGGCGGCCCAAACCCGCGGCTCGCGTTCCCGCGTGAGGATGGGAGCGGCGCCGTGCCCGGGGAGGGGCAGCTGCGGAGCGGGGCAGCGCGGGCGCGCGGGGCTCCTGAGGCGCGGGACCGCCGTGCACGCGCCGGCAACAGGTGCGCGGCGGGAGGGAGCAGCTCGGGGCGGCCGGGCCCGCGCTGAGTGACACGCGAAGCTGCGGGGAAAGGAGCGGCCCAGGGAAGGACCCGGCCGCGAGGCGAGGGACGGCGGGGTCCGCGAGAGGAAGGAGAGAGCGGAGAGGGGGCAGTTAGTGCGGGGAAAGGCGCCGGCGAGGAGGGGGCGCGGAGCCCTCCCGGGGCAAAGCCGAGAGGTCAGACCTGAACGTTTGCAGCGAGCCCGCAGCTCTAGCATCTTCCAGCTGACGTCGGCCATATGGGCCGCCGCGGCCGCCGCCGCCGCCATCTCGACGAGCCGCCTCCGCTCCCGCCGCTCCGCTCGTACCGGGACGCCGCCGTCCCCTCGGCGCCGCGGCGGCGATCTCCGCGCGGTTACCACCACCGGCCGTAAGCCCGGCGCGGGCCGTCGCGGCGCTGTCGCAAAGCCGCTGGGTCAGCGGGCCGGGCACGCCCCCGCGCTGCCGTAAGTGTGGCGGGCGGGGCGGCGGCGACCGGGGCCGGAGCGGCGTACCATGGCGGGATGCCGCCGCGTGCCGGGGCTGGCGCTGCTCGCGCTGCTCGCCCTGGCGGGGCCCGGCGCCGCGTTGCAGAACGTCACGGCGCAGCTGTTCGGCGCCGAGGCCTACGGCACGCCGGCGGCCTTCGGAGACTTCAACTCGGACAAGCAGACGGACCTGTTCGTGCTGCGCGGAGGTGAGCGCGGGGCGGGGCCGGGCGCGGGCTCGGAAGGTGCTGTGCCCGGGGCCGGGCGCGGGGCTCTGCGCTCCCGCTGCGGGTCGGGCCGCGTGAGCGCCGGGTGCGGGCCCGCGCCTGACAGTGCTGTCCGTGCCGGCGCGCTGTCACCGGGCTCGTGCTGGAGCGGCAGCGGCGAGAAGGGAACTCTTCTCCAGGGTAACGTTGGCGGGTGTGTCACTTCCGAGGTGCTTCCGGCGTGGAAAATGGTATTTGCAGTATGGCATGGCTGCGATTAGGAGAAGAAGTTGGCCTTAAAAGTGAGACAAAGCCCTCGTCCTATGGAGGGGATGGCGACGATGTGAGTTTAGGCTGTTTTCTCGTGCGTCCGTGTTATTTTGGGACGCAGAGGTGAAGAATGTTTGCTGTCGTACAGAGGACAGTTCCACATCAGCCTGCTTAGTGCTGTTGCAGTGCCGGGCTGGGTGAAGTCCCAGGCAGAAAGAAGGCCGTCAGCTGCCTCGGCTCTGTGCTCAGCTGAGGGGAGGGCCCCGATCACAGCACACCGGGGCTCAGTGCCGCCTGTGGCTGCCGGACTGCAGCCCTGTTACCTGGAAACACTGCGGCAGGTGGGGAAACCCACACCTGTTACCTGTTTAATCCACCACCTTCGTCTTCTGTTTGATGCCTCTTCTAACATAGGGCAATCAACAGTTGTTCCCCTGTTGCATTTCAGGGGAGAGTTTTGGAAACTTCACTGGTATCCTCGCTCAGATTTTCAGATAGTGGATTTCAGAGCTACTTAATTGTTGCTTTTCCCTTTTCTTCACCCCCCTGCGTACTCTTTCCCCTTTCTTCTGTATTCTTTGAGGACAAGAACTGCGATCAGCACCAAGGATGTGTATGCCATGGGTTGATGTAGCGGTACTGTGATTTTAGTTTTCTGCTTCTCTGATAATTCCCAGTAGTCTGTTTGTTTTCACTACTGATGAGCACTGAGCCAAACTTTACACAAATCTGTTTTTAGTGGCCATAAAATCTCATTTAGAGAAGCGTGATTAGCATGGAACCCAGTGTGTGTAAAAAATGCATCTGCTTCAGTACCATTACTTTACCACCTAGATGATAAAAGTCCATGGTGTGTATATAGGAACTGTTAAGTCCCGGCCTGAACCACTGACAGCACCTGGTGAAGGGGCGTAGCCAGCCCTGGGAGCACAGGTGGAAGCAATTCACCTGTGCAACTGGAAGGGGTGGACTCTGGCTCCACACCTCCCTAACCTCATTTAAGGGCTGGGAGCCACAAAGGAAGTGTCTCTACTTGGAGATTATCTCCTTTGGAGTGTACAGTGAGCGCTGATCCTTGGAAAAGTGTGAGCAATTCCTTCTTTATTACTGGATTGTGACCTCTGCCTTTCTTGGGTGATCCAAAACTGGCTTAAAGCAGCTATATCTGCTATTGCCTATCCTTACACCGCGAAATAGGAATTACAGCTTTCAGTAGTTGACCCGCATCTTTATTATCAGAAGCTCAACCAGCCAGCAGGCTTCTTCCCCTCATGTGCCAGCCTCAGTTATCTGTGAACATACAGTGCAACCCTGGCTGTATTAGCTTGCCAGATGGGACTGCACTGGTTGCCTCTATCCATTTGGAAAGGGTTTGTTTTCATTTACTCATTTGTTGGCATCTTTTCCTTTGCAAACACATTTATGGCAGCTATCTTTCCTTTTCATACCCAGGAAATTTCTGTTCTGCCCTTTCATAGCTTTGATCTTTGCCACTGAATTATGCCCTTGAAATATGCCCTACTTGCTCCAGTTTAGAGCTGTAGAATTATTTTCAGGTGGATAACCTAGGTCTTAATGTTGGGATGCTACAGGTGAGTTTATTGGAGAATTCAGAAAACAAATGTAATGAAAGATGAGTAAGAAAACTGTATTTTTTTCTTTTAACTCTGAACTGTGATTTTACTTGTAAAATTACAAGGACTGCTCAGAAAGTAATGCCTCCTGTTTTATGTCAGCCCACAGTGTCGGAGGTTGATGTTGTTGGTATGGCAGTAGATGTTAAACCTTCTTGCCAATACCCCGTTACGTTTTGTTGCTGTGTAACAGATAGCAGCAGAGGGGCAGCCTAACAACATGGCATCCGACATGGAAGTGTGGTTGAAGCAACTGTAAGTCTGTGGCTTGTATCACTGTAAATGAGGAAGTTTGGCAGGGAGCCAGGTTACTTCTCTGAGGTTCACTTAACCTGCTTTTGTCATGAGACCTGGCAAAAAAGTATCAGATCCTGCTATGTCAGAGTCAATGTTACAAGAATTCATTTAAGTAAACATTTAAGCTGTAAATGTTTACATAGAACTGATGCCTAATATTTTTCCACAGGTAGTAGTCGCTAATTCGGCATAGGAAGTTTCAAATAGTATGATATCAGTTGCGAAGAGAAAGGTTTAATGCCAAGCCCCAAAGAATATGCTTGACATTAGCATTCCTTTGATGCTAGTAGATGAGGCTAACGATACAATTAGGTTTATAGTATTTTACTGAAGAAGTATTTTGCTCTCTTTCTAATGAGGAGAAAGTGGCTGTATTTTTGATACTGTGAGGAATGACCATTTGTAGAGTAACTCCTGAAGTATTGTTTTATATATAAGCCATTTATGATCCTTATCTATGAGGTTTATTCAGTGTCTTATTTGTTTTGCAGGAAATGAATTGATTATCTTTTTGGCAGACCAAAAGGAACCTTACTTTAAGCCCCGTGTTAAGTTACCAATGAAGTAAGTATTGGTGTTGAATGGTGAAACAATATAAGGGGTGTTTTGTTTTGTTTTGGAAGTGCATCATTACAGTCAGGACTACAACTGTCTGCTGACATTATCTGTTTACCTTTGTGGTTTGGCTCGTGCTTAGGTGAGTTTTTTGAGCAAGAGGTTTGCTGAGTAATATCTGATACTCTTTTGTTTCGCCTTTTTAATTTTGTGGTTCACGTGGCATAATATCTGGAGATGAGTTTTGTCATGCATGCAGTTTAGTAGGTGTGACTTCCCACCTCCTTAGACAATTTGTGTGCTTTGGTTTTTCTTTGTACTCGCGTTCAGTTTTTATGTACCTGTTAGTCCAATTATTTGCATTTGAGGCCTTTTAAATTTGTTTTTAATTCTAGATCTCTAGGCGTTATCATAACCAGTGTAGTTCCTGGAGATTATGATGGTGACTCACAAATGGATGTCCTCCTGACTACCCGAACACAAAATCATGGCAAAGATGAACTTTCAGTGTTCATTTTCTGGGGACACAATCAAACATTAGGTGAGTTGCTGAGACTACTTAGTAACAAGAGATTTTTGGACTTCTTAATAATTCCAAGTATTTTCAGAAAGTTGTGCCACATTACATTTATGCTTAAAGTAATGATTAGCAGCTGTGCAGCTTCATACCCAAGTAGTATTTTGCTGTTAGACAGTATTTAGTAATTAATGTAAGAAAACAAAGCTAAAACTCTTGCTTTTTATATCATGCAACAGGCATAACCAAACAATATTACAGATTGGTAGTAACTAACTAACTAAAGAGCGACTTCTTATGGCTTCCCTACTATACATGTGAACTTCACAAGGTTTATCCCAAAAGACTACCACATTTGATTATAGAACGTGTTAAGAACTTAGTGTACAGTTTAGAGCTTAAATTTTCAAAATGTCACACCTCAACTTACTCACACTAATATAACACTCATACTGCTGTTAAAACCAAATTCTTTAAAGACAAACTCACACTGAAATAGGTTTGAGGGAAGAAGTTGTAAAGTCTCTGTCACTGGAAGTTTTCAAGAACCTTAGACGATCATCTTTCAGCTGCATTCTAGGTATCTAGCAGTGTTCTGATTGTATCTTAGGGTAGAGTCATGGACTATGTGACCACTTGAAGTTTCTTTGTTTTCTGTTGAGTTTGCTAGAAAAGCGTTTTGGGAAGAGTTTACACTTTGAGGAAGAACCAAAAAGCCACAGAAAATTATCTTAAGTGTACAAAACCTATTGAAAAATAATATTATGAACAACTATATTATAAAGCAGTTATAGATGAGGCAAATGATGGATAGCCTTAGAGGCCATTGCTGCGTGAGCAGCCCAGGAAAGTGCATTGGATTGAGTGTTGAGAGAAGAATGTAGCTGTAGCTTTAGGAAGAACATGAAGGATTTAGATGAACTTATGCTGTCATACTTGTGCCTCTCCTAAAGTGTGTTTATTCACAAGTGGAGCTTAGAAAGGAGTCAGAGGTTGGTATGCAGTGAGGCTACTGGAAAGGTATGTGGTGCTTACTTGGATAATGGAACTATGACAAATCAAGAGCAGGGTAATGTGGAGACTGGAATTAAGACAAAAAAGTACAGGGAGATAGGGGAACAGGAATGATGCGGCAAAGAGTTGGGATTGTAAGTGAAAGTGAAGTCTGAGATGTGATAACCTGATTAAGACTTAAAATCCTCATTTCGCATTTAAGCAGTCTACCTCTAATCTCAACTTTAAATGTGCAGTGGATCTTGTTAGCAATATATTTTATAGTGACAAAATATTAAACAGAAGTCCTGTATGCAATGATAAAATTGGATTCTCTTCATCCCATCTAGTTCAGATTTCATATGAGTATGGGATTGCATAAAGTAGATTTCACTAAGATCTGTTTATCTGCTGGAAGTTTCAGCGGAGAGAGAAGCAGCTTCAGCATTTGAGCTAGTACTTACCTTTCCTGTCCAAAATTAAAAGCTTAAATTTATCTTTAATCTCCAGGTACCATTTTGTTTTGTATGCTTTTTTTTCTTATCATAAAATTAATAGTTCTAAACTAATAGAAGAAGGATTATATTTGCTAAATATTACTGTCATAATATACTGGTAACTTAATAGAATGAAATTTTCTGTTTTCAGATCTTAACCATAAAACTATGATAAATAAGACTTTTCATGATGAGCCTCTAGTAATGGAGTAAGTATAGTCTACCTTTTTAGATAAAGTGTTTTGTAATAGTGACTAATAGCAACTGGAGAAGTATGTTTTAACACTAAAATTTAAAACATGCTCCTTTCAAGAAGAGGGTGGTTTGTGGTTTATCGAGTGACCTCATAAAAGATGACAAAACATAGATTTGTAAAGATGGCTGAGATAATATATATCAGCCTCACCATAGTAATTAAATAAACTTTGCAATTTTTTTATTTCAGTACTCAGTGTTTTATGCAAAAAAGAGCAATTTATTTGTTGTGAATTTCAAAGGAAAAAAAAACACAAACACCTTACTGGCTTATCCCAGTGAAAATATTCATTTCTTAGCTTGACTGAAAAATATGTGGAAAATAGAGCAGGAAGGGCAGGCAGCAGGTACTTGGGGGGCAGGAGCAAGTTTCTGCTCTTTCTGCATAAAGCTGTTACTTCTTGTAAGCAATGTATATTGTATTTTCATCTTATATTTATGCCTTATTTGCAATGTCAAATAAGATGCATTTAGTTGGTTATGCTGCCGAAACCTCATCATCTTCCAGTGGTGATGAAATTCAAACCTTGTTCATTAAACTCCTGTTCATGTAAGTGTATGTTTCTACAAGAATCATTTATGTTTCTGGGAACTGGAGATTCCTTGTTTTGGGAAGAGTGGAACAGGTAAGAGACTTGAGTGAGAAGTTTTTGATCAGTTCTGCATTCTTAAATTTGAAGAAGTCTTTAAGAGAAATAACTAGAAATACATTTTCTTGTTAAGTAACATAAAGTGACTTACACAACTGGGAAATGAAATGCGTGGCATAGTTTAAAATACTTAGAGGCCTTTGAACTACTGCTAGCAGCTCAGAGAGAAGCCTACACAGCTGAAAATTCTTAATCGCCTGTTGGGTAATTGCTAATTAAATACAGGATCAGTAAAGAATGGTCAGTTTTGACTCCTGTAACGAGTAAGGTAATACTCAAACTCCTTTTCACTTTCAGCTTTAATGGTGACTTGATTCCTGATGTCTTTGGTGTCACAAGTGATTCAGATAAGCCACAGATACTGACAGGCGGGTAAGCTAAGTGTTTATTAGCATGAATTTCAATAACTTGTTCATCCTCTTCTCTTTAGAGACATAAGACTGGAGCTGTGTGAACTCGAGTCTTCTTTCCACATGTGTGTGTGAACATTCTTTTGCAGCACCTAACTGTGTTAAGCTATTCATTAAGAAAAATATTTGATTTGCTTTGTGGGTTTCCTAAAAAGATTTTTGCAGAAGGCAGACTGCTGAGTAACAATATAAGCTTGTGTGCCAGCGATGTTCTCTGTAATGTATTTTCTGCTACAAGGAGTAGTTAAGGCCACTTTGCAGCACTTAAGAGTTGTCAGGGGTTCTGTGTGATGGGATTGCAGTAAAGGGGACTAAGTTTATGATTCAAGTTTCTGCTAGCCTTGGGATTTCTGTTATGGGACTAGCTAGCAGATGCTGGGATAAAAAAGTTTAATGGGAAATCTCAACGATTGGTAAGGAATATGAAAAAGACTATTTTTAACTGTTACAAATGCTCTAAAATTTAACAGTTTTACTGTTAATCTCTAAAATTAAACAATAACATCTAACAATGAATTATTGGGGGGAAAAAATCCAGATCTAGGCTTGTTTATTCTTACAGGGTTGGGCCTTTAACGATTTAATTCTAGCTTGGTATTTTGCAGCTTTTAAGTGGAACTGGATAACATTATTTTGAATGCTGTTTAGTATTGCTAACATAGAAACTTGCAGCTCCCTGTGTTTAATAAGAAATGCAGGTGTTGATGTAGCCACTGTTTTAGGTTCATGTGCAGTCAATACTTCTTTGTTCTAAAAGAAAGTATGTGTTGAGAATTCTTTGCGTTCCTGTGTGGTTTTCTTGAGCTATTGTTTTAAGAGGTCTATTACCACAGGAGAAATCAATCACATGATTGCTCTGTCTCTATGGCAACTATACATCAGCTTTCTGTTGTGCATCTCCATGGCCCTTAAGAAATGTTTGTCTGTTTTTGTTTTTTTAATTTTCCCCCATCATTAAGTATTAGTTTGATAAGTGTATTTAACAAGTCTGTACCTGTTGCTGATTACAAGTTGTTTTCATTTCCTCGGAGATGATTTGGAAGTAACATAGGGCAAATAACATTTAAATGTGTAGTTGAAAACCATACACCCTTCTTGGCAATATGTCTTTGTTCATTAACCCTAGCTTGAATTTCATTTCTTTTTTTTTTTTAAATTGATGGCTTGTGCAACAGAGCTTTCACATTTACTGCACTTCATGAAAACAACAGTAGATACTGAAAAATTTGAGCTTTGGAAAAAAGGAAAATGGGGGTCAGATGTTTCATTTTTTTCTTGAAATCTTTTTAGTAGCATGTTGAAACAAATAAACTTTTAGGTCAAAATAAGACTGAGCTATAGGTAACAACATAAGGAATGTCTTATGTGGAAAAAAACTTTATTTCAACTCCTCAGAAAAACATTTTTCTACTTATAAATTTGAAAACATTCTAAATCATACTAGAGCTGCATAACTAACTTTCTTGGTGTAACTTCAAAAACGAGTGCATCAAAAACACTAGAAAATACTTCATTATTTCTTTAAGGGGGCAGGGGATTGTTTATTATCATGGTTTTCTTTATTATTATTCTTGTTTATTTCTTATATAAAACTTTCAGAAAAAGACAAGAAATTGTATCGCCTCCTTGGGAAATGACATCATTAGCGTATGCTCTATCCTATGTAGCAGGCATGAGCTATTTCAACAGCATGTCATTACGTCCATTTTTTCATCTGTTGATCCAAAGGAGATTTCAGAAGTACTGATAGTAAAAACTGCTTGAGAAAAAGGGGAGGGCAGGGAAGTTTTTCAGGATTTATAGTGGTGGAAGTCCAGGCTCTACATTTCATCATAGTGATGCTTTTCTGTACAAATAAAGTTATTTTAGAAACTTAATGTAACAGAAGTTCCTCCTCTATGAATCACCTTTCACAAAACCTTTCAAGCAGTTACTTACTACTCTATTTAGTATATTATAAGCTAAGTTGTAATGTTCACTTAACAGTAGAAGAATGCAACTTATGTTCAGTTTTGTTGTTTTTTTTAAAGGTATATTGTCATGGTTAACAGACTGTTAGCACTGATGAAATGTATTGCTTTTTCTTCTTGCCTTGTAGGAACTTATCACGGCATGCTACATTAGATACTCAAAGTAGAATGTATGTACCACACTCCCATGCTTTTATAGACTTAAATAATGACTTCACAGCTGGTAAGTCATAAGTGCTTAAGAATTTCCTAAAAATATTTATCATTTTAATTTATTAAATTAAGTATTAAATTATAAATTAATCATCACAATATTGTATATTGTATATATATATTTCTAATATTTTGGACGTTTTTATTGACAGTTGTTATGAGTTGGTTTTAGAATGCTCTGTTCAGTAACTACTGCCTTGCTACTTCTGATTTTTAATCAATATCTACACTTCAAATAATGCTGTATTTTTAAAATTAAAAATGCCAGAATTAATAATATAATAGAATTTTCTGGTTTATAACTTAATGATAATTAATGCTTGTTCTGAATAATTGTTTGCCATCAAAGCATCTTCTTCTTGGTGATGTTTCTCTACTGTTCAGAGTTCGCAACTCTGTCAGGTGCTTTACTGCATTTCCTTCATTTTCATTCTGAAAATAGTTCCTTGAGAGAAGTGTTTTCAACACTGGGCTTAACTCATAATTTGTTTTTTGAAGATGTCAGTGTGATTTCATTCCACTTTGTTATAGTTTATTCTAGCACTGAGAAAATTGCAAATGAGACTTCTTATTCTATTACAATATGAGCAATCCTATAAGCTATTTATAATTCAGTATTCACAAAAAATGCTGAAGACAACTTCTCTTGTGGTAGATAAACTGTATTCTTGTTTTGTTGATGGTGATTTTGTTTTATTTAATATTTGTTTAGGTCATATATGTAACGCATCTTAGCCTTCAATTAGCAGAGGTCTGTTTATCACTTATGTGGTTCATATCTCAGTGTATTTAAACATCTTGCTGAACTTCATTTACTTTCTTAAAATGCTAAATGGGTTTTGAAATGCTTTCTCTTCTGCTAAATGTGCTTTTTACATCAATTCATGTATGGTAGTTTGGTAAGGAGAGATTATTTTTTTTCCCTTTATAGTAGTATGGGAATGAGAGAGGAAAGAGTCCATAAACTTAATTAATAAGCTTTTCATTTTCAGGGATTAAGTTAATTACTTTAGCGTATAGTCAAACTAATACTCGTTTCTGGCACACTGCTGCATGAAGCTGTCAAGTGGAAATTCCAACTGGAAAATTAAGTGTATGGTTGCTTACTATAATCAGTGTCATGTCAATAAGCAGTGCTAAGGCACTTAGCTCAATACACTCTTTGGAATTTCGTTTGGGCAGAGAAGAGGTCCGTTCCAGGTAATTTTTTTAAAATGAATGTATGGACATCAAAGTTCACAGGTCAATAACGGTAGAACTCCTAAGTTGTTTCTGTGGATCAGTCACAGTTAGAACAATTTTTGCAAGAGTACTCAAAGCTATCTATGACAACCGAGTTAGCCTTCAAAATGTCCAGAAAGTTCCAGTTAATGCTGGTGATACCCAAAAATTTATCTATACAATACAAATAGATGGCAGTATCTGTGTGGGGAGTGCTAGGAGCTTTTATATTTGTGTGTGGAGGTGTGAATAGAAGCTTCTGGGAAACCTCCTCACTCAAAGACACAGATTTTTATTTCCTTCTAACGGCACAGATATAAGTCCTCAGGCTGGAATCTATGTTATGTTAGAGCAGTTTAAGGAAAACTTCAAGAAAAATAATTCATTCTGAGAAGAAAAACTGAAAAAATATTACAATTGAATTATTTTCTTTAAAATAACTTTTTGTTAGTAATATGGGAAGCTGCTTTTGCTAACCCTATGAAAACTAGATCAACAGTCAGCAAGGCATATGTTGCAGAAAAATAATACTTTCAGTGATATCTGATATTTCATGGCTGACATGTTATTCCAGGACTGCCTGCTGCCAAAATGAAAAGCCACCTGGTCCTGACTGTACATTTATGGCAGTTTGCTCTCATCTGCTCTAGTAACTGTATGAGGGAGAGGGTGTAGAACATGATTCATTTTCACTTGAGTTATGAAGCTGATCCAAGTTATCATAGAGCTTCAGGGTTGCCAGAGCTAGCGTAAGCACAGAGAGAAGATAGCCTCCTCTTTTTAGTAGCAGCAGATGTACATAGTTTGCCTGTATTCAAGCATGAAATTGCACCTTGAGACTCATTGTGCCTCTTTCAAAAAAATACCTGTTTAGTGCTCTCACAGTGTCTTCTTTAATTTGTGCTAGGCTGTACAGAGTTTGGCAAGTGACTCCTGGAAGTAATAATAAAAGTAGTCAGCTGTGGTGTGGTTTTGTTTACTTGTCTTTAAGTAAAAGCAAAAAAAAAAAATAATAACCCGTATGTAACTGCATACCTGGTACTGGTAATACTGGGATTGTAAGTGCCCTCTGCCAAACAGTGCCTAAATAATGGGCTGATACTGCTGAAGAATGCACACAACTATCCTGTGTCTCTGTGCATTCTGGGTAGACTTCACAGGACAGCTCAGTGTTTCTCCTATTTGTTTAGCTCTGTTCCTAGTCAGTGTAGCTGGGGCAGCACAGCCTTACACCACCAGGAAAGGGAGGGTACCATTCATGCTATATTATTTCTCGGTGTAATCTGTTATTGATTGATTGAGGTAAAGCTAGTGAAAATGAGAGAGTTCTTGTGACAATCTTAACATGTGCTGCCATTCTTGATTTGGAGCAAAATTTGTTAAGGATAGATTTTGGTCCATGTTAAAATCCTATTAATTACAAGGGAGGAACTGACAAGGATGCAGAAATGTAGTCTGCATGTGGAAATCCTGCTGTCCAAAAGACTTGATACTATTATGGCATTCAGTGCTGCTGTGGTGCTTTTTAAGTGGGAAAAAAAAATATGATCACTATTTATGATTATGAAGATTAAAAAACCCTTCAGAATGCCCAATGTTCACTTTTTATTAAGACATTTTTCTAATGTTCTGAAATGTTTTGGGGCTCTTTGTATTGTACAACAGATGCAGCCAATTCAGTGGTTTTTACGCTAGGCTATTTTTGGTAACTCCATTATTATAAACAGCTTAGGAGATTTAAAGTGTGCTTGACATTCAAAAAACTAATAATAAAATCAAAAATCCTCTCTGAGCTGAGAATCTTTTCTGCTAGTTTATTGTCTAATCCATTTTCAACCTGCCAAGATATAAACGCTCGAAACAGAGATTTTAATGGGCACGTTTCTCCTGCTCTGGGTGAAATGAAGTCAAATTGTTCTGATTTCATTATATGAGAACATGTTCATAAAGATGTTTTTAATCCCCAACAATGCTTCATGAAAGGCTAACTGTGTAAGGATTTCATAAATCCAAAAATCCACTAACCAGAACAAAGATAATACTAATCTTTCTTGGTGAGATTTAAACTATATTGTTTCAGATAGTAATGCTGCTGCTGTTTTCCAATTAAACCATCGTCATGTCTATTTTTATAATTTTTAATTAGGTATGTAACTTTAAGTTAGGCTAGTAATATTAAATAATCCATGCAAAAATCTGCAATATAAAATTTTTCCCTAAGGATCTATTTGTGCTTTGTGGATAAGGATTAAAAAAAAAATCCAACAAAAATTTTAAGCGTCTTCTTCATGTGCATTAAGTGTGTGCTTCTCAGGGAAGAGTATCTAGTTCACAGAATGGCTGCGTTTGGACGGGGCGTCTGGAGATTGTCTAGTTCAGCCTGCCTGATGCGGGATTAGAGCAGGTTGCTTGAAGTTATGTCCAGTTGTGTTTTGAATGACTCCAAGGACGGAAGCTCTGCAACCTCCCTGGGCAATGTTTTCCAGCATTTAACTGCTCTGACAGCAGAAAAAGTGTTACATTTAAGTGGAATTTCTTGTATTTCAGTTTGTGCCTATTGTCTTTCATTCTGCTGCTGGGTGCCAACCAGAAAAGAATCTGGCTTTGCCAGACTTTGTACATATGCACATATGTTGTCAAAAAGCAATTTAATTTTAAATATTTAATCTTAATGTTTTTAAAACAGTACAGGAAGTTGCGTAGTGTATATAGTATAGTACTCATTTTTACCTCATAGTTACACATCATAATACCTCAACTTTAGTAAGTCACACACTTCCCTAGTGTGATGTGCACTGCTGAAGTGATACAAAAAAAACATATGGCCATTGGGAAATGTTCTAGCTGTTCAAAACAAAGAACACTGAAATTAACACTGAACTTGAGATAAAAATAGTGAAAATTTCTGTTATTTGCTAGGTTTATCAGTATATGCATTTCAGTGTTATAGCTGAATTTTTATTCAGCAGTTCATTGAAGAGTTTCATTTCTTATAATTAAGTGAAAAGTAAGATATAACTGGGTAAAAAACACAAATTTAACTGTGTGTCTACTGTCATGGTTTTATGATTTAAAGTTTGATTGTTCCCCAACAATAAAATTATATTTTAAAATGAGATGGTGGTGTTTTTCCTCTTGGAATTTGAAATTCCAAGTCTTAACTTCAGCGTGGAGGAAACGCTATGTGTATGTAATTGCAGAGTTTCATAGATCTAGACATATGAGACACTGGCTATATTTTAAAATGTTGTATTCATTCACCTATTTTTTTCCTTCACACCTGAATTGTACAGCTTTAATCTGGAACCCATTTTTTTTATTTGCAAGGGATCTGAACTTTCAGCCTAGACATTTGAGGTCAGAATTGCATCTTACATCAATGTCATATTTTACAAATGCTCTGAGATAGACTGAAAGATGAGAAAAATGTGATGACCCTTGTTAGAATGGGGTTTCTGGGTGTCTAGTTGTACATAATCACAGTTATTAGCTAGTTTAAGAACATAATCTTAAAGTTAATATCAATAGGCTTGTCTGAACAGATTAAGGTGTGTTTTATAGAGCAGGACTCTCTAAATGAGCATTTCCAAACGACACCCCTTGAGTAAGAGACCTGTCTTAAAAACGTCATATCCTCAGACTGGAAGTTACACATCACGTAACGTAAGTATTTGAACAGGATTTAATGCTTACAGCTTCCAGCAAGATAGAAAGTAAATTCTGTTTGTATTAATCCACTCAGTTCAAAGTCGGTAGGAACTCGGTATTTCTCAGAAACGTGTGTCAGATGTGTTAGTCAAGAGATGGAGATAGTACTGTTTATTGAGTAAACAGTGTTCCCAACACGGTCATCACACTGAAAACTTTACAGTTGAAATACGTGAACTCAGAGATGGAGAGGAAGTGTTACAGCTGGAAACAGAGGCCAAGTCAAGTAAAAAGGACTTGAGAAAGGCCACCCAGAACTGCTGTATAGTTGGGTACTGATACAAATCATCTATTTCAAGCTAGGTAACAGATATTTTGGTTTTGCCGTTGTTGTTTTGTATCAGTCTGCAATTTCAGATAAATATCTCGAACCAAGCAAAAGCTTAAATTTAGCATAGGTACTAGATAAACATTGATTAAACTGTCTTAATGTAAGCTCTCACAGGTTTATTGAGTGCTTTCTCAGAAGCTGAAATTTTTGGAATAGTGATTATTTAGCTTCATGTCTTTTTACTTTTTTTTTAACTTGATGGTTGCTAATTAAAACTTATTAAAGCATTAGTTGTTCAGTTAGGGCTTTTGTGTTCTTTCTAAGCCAAAGTATTTAAGTACTGTAGCAAAAGTATTACTGATGAACCTGTATTTACTAACTGTTAAGTTTACAAGTCTTCTGTTAAGAAATAGGTCACATCTCTGCAAATATTAAAAAAAAAAAAAGTAAAAAAAGTTCAGAAGTGTGAGACAAACTACCTTGGACTCTCAGTCATGCTGCAGCTTCTATCATAGTGAGAGATGTATCATTGAGTGCTATGAAAGATATCTGACATACTAAATATTTTGTGCCTTATTTGGTTCTGTGATTCAAAAGTTTGGAAATACTGCTTTTGCAGCCTGTCTTGTGTTGAACACCAGCACATGGTGTGCATAATTGCAGATATTTCTGGAACTGCTTACAGACAGTGAAGGAAAAATCATAAATTTGATTTTGGGAAGACTGAAGTGGGAACAGTCATTACTCAGAAACAGCTTGGTATAAGCTAATTGCCAGTCTCTTTACTGGCTTCTGATGGTTAATTTTCTTATGTTGTTTTGCTTTAGGAATCTAGAAACTTAATGTCTCAGAACATTTACGATGTGTTTTCTCTTTGATTCCTATTTAGTTTAAACACATATATGTAGATGGCTTTCTTCTTGAAAACCATTCATTCAGTTTTCCCAAGTCATTTTTCTGTTGTAATCAGTTAAACCTTGATTCCGAAGACACCGTAATCCTTGATGTCAGATTGTTATTCAGTTAGATTTTCTTTTTTGGTGAGTTGTGTCTTGGTAGAAGGTAGTAAACCCTCTGCATGTAATTTATCATTAAAGCTTATTTTATGCAGTAGATCTGTGTTTATTCTCTATCAAAACAACCAGGCTCTTTATGTTTGTAAACAAATTATCTAGCCTTTTAAAACTTAGCTCAAGTGGCATTTTAAAAATGTGCAGTGTGTGTATATTCATGTGTATATATGCAAATGTGTGCAGACTGTCTTCGTTTGAAGTCATTTTTTTTTTGCTTTTTCCCCAAACAAACATTCAGTAATGCCCTGTCACTCTTCTGTGCCTTGAGAAGGGACAGATTTTCATTTCTCACCTGCAGAAATTTCTGATAACAGATTACAGCAAGTAATGGAAGCAAAAATGCATTATGTAAAATAGATGGGAAGTATTTTGAAGAACCACAACGATGTGTCTGTCAAAGTTTTGTGGGTTGTACATCTATTTTTAAAAACATTTTTACTATTTAGAAATTTGTTATCTCTTAAAATTTCCTGTGTGAAGTGACCTCCTGTTACCTCTATTACTCCTCTTGGTATTGAACACTGGGCAGGAACATGGGCGGTTCCTGCTACCTTTTTTAAGACAAAACCAGAGTTGATTAAATTACTAGCTACGTATTCTTTTTATGTTGCTGGGATTGGTCTGTCTTTGCCATTACTACTTCAATTATATTGATGAAGTAAGCTATAAATAATAAAAGAATAAGTAAGGATCTCTATAGAAAAGAAACAGCAATTTTATCTTGTTTTGCTTGATCTTTCTAAAAGATTCCCATCACCTCTGCTAACTGCTTAGTAGTTAAAAGATTAAAATCACTACAGTGAAGTATCTCAAAGGCTATTCTTTTTGAAATTTTTAATTATATACTGATGTATTGATACATTAATATGTTTTTTATGGGAATCAGTAACTTCATATAGGTGAGAAGTAAACTGGTTCTGCCCCACCAGCTTTTGGTTGATGAAGCACTGAACACAAAAGTAGATTCTGAAAATACTCTTAGCACTGAAAGTGGTTATCTTCTGTTTCTTGAAACAATATTGTTGGCTTCATAGTGAAAATAAACACAGCTTTCTGTCTGAGAACTTGCATTTGAAGAACTAAAACCCAGAGGAATAGTCCCACGTGGTCTACCTGTTCAGATGCGTTATCTGTTCAGCATACAAGTACTTGAGAACTTTTCCATTTAAATTATGCTTTTGAATTAATGCATATAGTTGTTTTTTTCTGTAGTCGTTCCCAATAATGAAAAGGGATTCTAATGCTAAATTTTTTTTGTTTATAATAATTATCTGTTTTACTGAAGAGTTCTGGGAAACACTTATTAAATTTAAAACAAAAAAAAATTGAAGACCAGAAACAATCCAGAATCTCCTTGTTATAACTACATTTCTTAAAGATGTGCATACAAAAATTAGCTTGTATGGAACATAGGAAGTGCTTTGCTTAGACTTTTCAGAGGATGAAGTGAGTGGGAAGAGTGGTTCTCATAATTACTATTTCATGTTATTAACACCAAAAATCAATGACAAGTAAATTGGAAATTGATTAGCATTGGTAGTTGTGTTGGTTTCTATATTGTAAAAACTAAATTAGCGCAGCTAGGAAGTAGATGTAGTCAATGTATGATACTGATGCCAATGTGGAAAACCAAATCTGAGAACCAAACTAGAGGGCTGCTCTACTTGCATGAAAAACTTATGAACTGAGGCACAAAATTGATCAGGTACTAAGGTTTGGTTTGCCATTTCCTTGTAGTAAAGAAATAAGACTATGTACAAAATCTTCGTATAAAATTAGGTTTGTGCATATAAGTATTCATAGGGACTAAAAAAAGTTGTAAATATATGTATTTTCTATGTTTAAATATACTTTTCATTTTTTTCCCCTATTGGTGGGTTGATGTTTAGTGAAAACAGGGAAAACTGTATTTTATTTAGTCCTTAGACCTTGGGGCATTTAGTGATTTTAATACAGTTGTCCCTTTAACCATCCTGTCAGTGCTTGAAGCAAAGAATTTTAGTTCACTTTATTTTTATTTACCACTATGTACAATCAGACATATCCACAAATAACTTCCAGTTTAATGTTGTGCATGTTAGAAGTATGCACAGACATAAATGAGAAAATCTTTCATACATGTTTGGCATGTACACATGCATGTTCCAACTGGTTAATAGCTTCTTTTGTAAGGAGGAGGCTCAGACTTTGTGCATTTTGAGAGTGCTTAAAAATATGAGATTTTCCTCTTTAGTAACCTAGAGTTCTGAAGCAAATGTGAAATGAAACTGTAACTTAAGAATATTGCTTATGCCTTGGCGGTTTCTGAAGATAACTGTAGTTGCTGAAGCTTTTAATTTTGAAATAAGGCCCCCTGACATTAAACAGAAAGGTCAAATCAGTTATTAGTGAAATGAACACTCTGTCTATAAATAGTAGCGTTTTTTATAACTCTTAAAAGTGAACAAAAATAACAAGGTTAATTAAAAGTGAACTTGAAGCAGCTTCTGTATAGTTTGCCTTTGTTGTGATTTCCTAGTAATGCTAATAAGTAAGAGTAATATTTGGAAGTAGATTTTGTAATACTGTCTGCTCCAGTAAGGTTATCTGAATTATTCCAGTTGGGCTGAAGTCTTCTAAGCTGTCTGTCTACCTCTGTGCTGAACTTGTTCTGCCCTTCAGTTACGCTTGCTTACCCTCTTTCACAAACTGAAGCGTGTTTAGTATTTGGTAACTTAGGGAAAATTTTCTCAGAATGACCTAGTACTTGGTCTTGAAACATCGTTCCTGAAAGATAGCATGAACTACATAAAGTTTACCCAGCTTGAAACATGTTTTAGAAATATCAACTGCTTTTTTTTGTTTTTTTTTTCTTCCCCCTCCTTACTTCCTATTACTGCGTTCTAAAACATCCATGTGTAGTGAAAATTGTCAGGGATTAATGAAGCTTTTCCTTCCATGCATTTTGCAGCCAAAATTCTGAGTTATACAGCATTAAAAAAAAAAAAAAAAGACGACATTGTGGGAAGAGTAGAAATGCTTTCGTGTTCAAGGAGTTCAAATCCTGTCCTGCATTTTTAATTCATCTGACACAGCATGGAATTCCACACAAAAGATATAACATGCTATAATTGAACACTGGATGCTCAGTATGTGATTTCTACTGGGCATCCTTATTTTAAGAGTCTGTCATCTGAGACCCTGTAGGAAGAATGCTATGCTTCTGGTGCCCCCAGATGGGTGATCAGAAATGTTAGTAGTTATGTGCTGTTCTATTAGATGTACTACATGAAAAATGGTCAGCAGTGGTTCTAACTCAAGGTATGGGTGCTCAATGTCCAAATTATTATTTCAGTATATGCAGACATATGTGGTGTGGCTGTGGCATCAATACAAGGTAGATCTGAAAGCACTAAAGCTGGTGCAGAGTAGTTGTACAAGTTTTACTTATCTTCCTGAAGAGGTTTTTCATTCATAACTGGGCCATATTTTGATACAATGTCAAAACTAGCTGATCCCATCAAATAAAGGTGGATGGAGCTGCTGTCATTCCTCTGTAGTGTGCTTGTAGCTTATTGATGCTTATTAAATTAAAGTATAACTGAATTTGCTCACCAAATCACTTGTGAGGAAAAGTGAGGCTGTGAATAAAATGCCAATGGTTTTGTGTCACAGCCTGTGCCAGGTGTCGTCCGTATTGTATGGTTGCTTTGGTTGGTTTTCAGTCTCATGGTTTTAAAATGACAGGTAGCCTCCTTGATTCTTTAACTTATTGGTAGATTGCTGAACTCTGTTTATCAATTTTCCTATTATGTTGTTTTTGTTAACAACTCCCTGCTAAATCAAAAGTAACAAAACACACTTAAATGTGAGCACGCTTCTCTTTGCATTTGTTTAAGAGAAACACTTCCTCTCTGATGATAATGCTTTTCTTACTTGTAGCCATTCAATTGCACTGTAGGCATTAAATTTTGGGAAACCTCCCTGAATCTAACACGAGGCTCTCCCACCATCCCAGCTATCAAGGACTTATCTTTCTTATATCATGTCATGAAATAAGAACAGCAGAACTCCTCCTGCACACCTAGTCTAGTGGTCCATCCAATGATCCCTGTGTTCTTTCTCTGGCAGTAGGAGAGTGGCCAGACTGATTTTTATTTATTTATTCTGTGGCCCATTTTCACTGTATATCTTCAGAATCTACACCTTTCATAGTGTTGTCAAGATAAATCCATGCCTATTGTGTTTAGTATCCATTTACGTACCTACGATCTAGTGAAAGTATCCAGAGTAACACTTTCATATTCTGTAAATAATATTCTTGAGCTCAAGTTTATTTCATTTTATAACCTTGGGTTGTAAATATCTCATATTGTGCTGCCATTAGGTTTATTAGCAGTTGAACAGAGTGGTCCAGCACTCCATGCTTTATCTGTGTTTTTTAAACTTGCAGATCTGTGTGCAAATAGTTTTGTTTTCTTCAGCTGAAATAGCTACCACAGCTGCCTCCCAAAGGTGATGTGGCAGTGTGTCTTTAAACAAGTGACATTTCCCTAGCATTCGTAATATGATATGCATTCCTTGTGGGAAGGAGGTGTTCAATTTTCTTGTCTTTGCTGGAAGCAAAACAAAATTGTGCAGTTTTCAAGATGATTAGTGTGTTAAAATACAAGAAGTATAGAACTGTGTATGCTGCCATGCCACCCAAGTACTAAACGTACATATCCTAACATGTTTGTTCCATATTTTCTCCTGCAACCTCCATAATTTCCTCCTGCAATATTAAAGAAGGTAATAATGATAGACCAAGGAAAGCAGTAGCAACACTTGTACAATACACCTGCTATGGACACTCCTCTTTTGGGAAGGAGGTGCTTGCAGATTGCTTGCTATGGTCGTTAGGGAAAAGATATTTATAAATATCACACTTATTCTTAATGGTTCCATCTTTAATTAGTTCTTGTTCCTAAGAACCAAAAGAATACATGATAAAGTCAGAATCTTAGAATAAGTTAGGTCTAAAGTCACCTTTGGAAATCATCTGGTCTAAAAGACTGCACCAGGCAGAGTGTTTTTTTTTCTAAGGCTTGGTTTCTTACAGACATTTGCAATTCTGAACTATTCAAATTTGTAAATAGTTACTTGAAGTGTCTCAGTTGCATTGTTTGAGGTATTTTTACACTGCTTAAAAAAAAAAAAAAAAAGCAAATGCTTTTATGCTTGCTTTGAAATCTGATGTTCTAAATGGAAGACTCTTTCAGATATTTAAGCCCAATTTTCCTTTAGTGCCCAAGGATTTATTCCCCAAAACAGGCATGACAATTTGAGATGTGTAGTTTCTAAGCAGGCTTAAAGACAAAAAGGACAATTGGTATTAACATACCAAGTGAGTTGGTTCAACTGGTTCTCGAACTACAGGTGATGTTGCTGTAGCGATGTTAATTTGCCCCATGGGAAATCTCAGCTTGTTGCTTTAACTTTGGAGCAGTGTGGCACTAGCTCATCTGCTATTTCTGGAAGATAATCTGTGATCCTTATCTGCCTTCGCATTTGACCAGCGCAGTGTGATTATGGCAGCAGGCTTGGAGCTGCTTTGGTGCCTTGATTCCATTGGCTGTATGTAGCATTACCACCCTCAAGGTAGCAGAAAGGGGGAACAGAGGAATATATAAAGAGGGGAAAAGGTCAAAAGTAATCTAGTTGCTTTCAAGAGAAGCTGTTCTCGGGGTTGTCTTTAGAGGTGGGAGGGAAGTTCAGTGTGAAATGGACATGTTGCTGAATTTAATCATCTTAATGCTACTGTAGCAGGTGATATTCAGCAAGTGGTTTGTACAGTGGCTGAAGACTTCAAATGTGTGAACACCTCCACTTTCTTAGCCTAGTAAACATTTTAGACATCTTGAATTACCATCTTTGCATTAGTTCTTTGTAGTTTGACTTAGATTTAGTGTCATGATTTATTCCTCCTACGCTGCAGATAGCTAAATGCAGTCCTTGTATTTATTACCATGTGACATACCAGCCACTGTGGGATTCTCCCCAGTTCCCCCCGCCTTGTTTGCTGTTTATCTGAAAGCTACTTTTGATTCTGATCCTAACACCTGAGATTTTATATGCCTGTTCTTCCTCGTCTTTCTATATTGTTTCAATTCCCTGGGCAGTTACATTTCTGAATATTTCTATATACTTATTATGAAATCAGATTAAGGAGGGGAAAGGGCAGCAGGGAGACGAATATAATCTGCTCCTGACTGAGGACTGAGGGGAAAAATTGATTCTTTTTGTTGCATATTTTTACAAAGTAGGTGTATATGTGTAATATAGAGTACCTGTGCATACTCTGTTACCAGTAATCCACTGATACTTGAGTGAGCTGGTAGTGGCTGTTGCTGCAGATCAGGATAAGAATGCTTTGTAGTACACTTGGCTGCCCTTTTTGTCCAGTCACTGCTGAGTGCCTAACTTTCTGTCACCTGTTTTAGATCTGTCTAGGCTAAACAATATGGAATGCCTTTTGCAAAACATGGCCATTATGCTCTCTGAGGAGTAGTGATGCATTTATTCTGTGAAGCTCAAATGAAAATGAGATAGATTTCTACTTAGGAATAGTTTAATTCATAGTAATGTTTATGTGACTTCCCATTAATCTGTTAAGAACACTAATTTCTCTTTATCTATTTACCTTCTATTTTAAGGATACTGCGGGTGCTACTGTATTTGTGCATTGAAAGAAATATTTTTTTTTTTACTGGGAAGTTGACATAGCATGCTGCACTAGCATAGGCTTTTACATTGAGAATGAAACTCCACGTAAATTAAATGAAACCCCATCACATGTTAAAACAATCAAGAGATAATGCTGTTTTGTTTTTGCTGTTCTTACTTCGAACAAACTTTGTTTTAACCTTAGATGGTTTAAAGAGCTGAAGACTTTGTAGTACTTGTAGCATAACTCAAATCTGCCTTTTGTATTTGTGTTTTTTTCCTCGCCTAGAAATGTAACTGTGTTGCATAAAAACGTTGTGTTTATTTAACCAAGCAACTCCTCAGAACTGGACTTCCAGCAAAACAGCACTAGGTGAACTGTGGCTTGTGTTAGCAGGTGTGCCATTTTGTCTAATTCTGAGATAGAGCCACAAAACATACAAGCACAGCATTCCCATGGGGTCCCCAGGATCTCTCCTTGCACAGAGGATTGGGCAGGGGCAAGGCTGGCCTGGCAGTTAAATGTGAGAGGTCAGTTCTGTGGGCTGTGAAACTGAGTCAGAGATGTTTTGGGAAAACAGGTATAGTGCCAACCAAAATTTCTGCTAAAGGTTAGGCAACCAATTCTATTTTCTAATCAAATACTGATCTTTTGCTGTATATTTAAATATAATCTGTATATGATATAGTTCATAACGAATTACAAATTGCAGTACAGGTTACAGCATGGGCATACTACTGCCCTACGTGGAATACTTACTTGAAACTAAAAAACTTGTTAAAAAGATGTAAAAGCTCCAATTTTTCCATGTTTTCCTCTCTTCTAGTCCCCCACCTATCTGAAGCCCCCCCCAAATATATTATTTGAGTATTTTATGGTTTATATCCATGTTAATGAACAGTATTGCGCAAACTTCCTTCTACATGCACAGTTAAACATTCGAAGCTTATAAATGCTTTCTAAGTTATATCTTCAGACTGTTTCCATGACTTCTAACTCCTTCTTGAAGAAATGCTTAAGCAGCAATACAATTCATTCCAATGAAGCACGTTATCATGATAAGTCTTTTCATGTGAGTGCTCTAAAGGAAATTGCCATTTCGGGTATTCAGGAGAATAAATTAAACAGTACAGCCTTCACAGTTCAGGGTAGGGAAGAAGGAACCTGCAAGCAAAATCTTTTATTATTTTATTTCATGTGGGGTTTTGTGGGTTTTTGTTGTTGTTCTTTTATTTATTTATTTATTTTGCTTTGTTTTGTTCTTGCTTTTTTTCCCTGGCAGACAATGCCTCTTATTGTGCCACTTGACATTCCTTGTACAGCTATCTTCCTGCTTACTCAGTAAATACCTCGGGGGATGGTGTTATCTTTTATATTTTTAAAACTCATCTTTTTCAAATCAGAGAAACCATTGTCTCCCATCTCAGATAGTGATAGTTTGAACTGGAGGGAAAAGAAGGGCAGTAGAACAGAAAACAAGTGCTTAATTCTAAAAGGATGTTTTTCTTAAAATCTTTAGTATGCTACGCTTCATCTCCTTTTTTTTTTCTTTTGACATCTTTAATGCACCTCTTTGTTTCCCTTTTCCTGAATGAGCTCCACTTTAAGTAGACATGATCAGATAAATCCTCTGAAGCACTCTTTCACATTGTTTTGATATTTAAGAGAATTTAAGTGTAAAAGAAGCCTGAAACATTTCTCCTCCTTTTCTACTCCTGTCAACAGTGTATATATTGCTTAACTTTACAGATCTAAAATAAAAAGATGATAGGTTTTTATTTTAATTTTGACTTACTAAAAATGTAATGATGTATACTACTTTGTCTGAAGCCTGTTTCTGTCCTCACTCTTAAGAAATGTTCTTCAGTTAACATGAAATATTTTATTTCTCTTGTTTTTATTCTCAGATTTGTTCCTTACTACATCAAATCCTGACATTCAGTTTGAGACATGGATAAATAAGGTAAGAGAGAAGACTGAAGTAACGGTGATACTCAAATGCAGGAACATCAAACAGAAAACCATATGTCCACGGTTTACGGGCATTTGGCCTGGTTCTGTGACAAATGGGGTGGGGAACCCACTCCCCGGGAAAGGGAAGAGGGAAAAAAGGGTAAGGAGATGGACCTGGGAGCAAAACAGCAGCAACAATCTGAGGAGAAACAAACTAATTTACTAAATAAGATATTGAAATGCAAAGTAACGCACTGTAATACAATATAATTACAGTTTAAGCTGATAAATACAATACAATGAGAGAGAGTGTCCAAAATTAAAGTAGGCCTTACTCTAATACTGATGATAAGACAGCTGGGGAGTGAGATGCTGCTGGGACGAGAGACGGGCGGAAAGAGAGAGCAGGTCTCGTGATCTGCAAGTTTTTATCTTTCCCTCTGACCAGAAAACAGTAACATGGGACCAAAGTCCCCTGGGGAATGTAGTAGCCCTTCTCTTCTGAGAACCAGGTACATACACTACAGGATGTTATGATGTGGAATACCAACAACCGAAAATCATAAAACCATGACACCATAAAAGGCTGTCTGACGTTCCTGGTTTGAGGAACAGATCACTCGAGGAGATCTTTTACTCAGCACAAGTTTCTTTGCAGATTTTTCAACGGGACTACAAAGGAAAGCAGTCAGACTGCCTTCAGACAATGTGCAAGACCCCTGCTGTGTCATCTGCTGTTGTAGGCAGTTACTGACACTTAGCACAATGGTTTATGAAGAAATGGCTGATCAGATTTTTTTGTTCTTGTTGTCTCAAAGATTTAATTTCTTTAAGGAAGCTTTCTTAGAACTGTGACTTCAGATCTTGGGTAAGATTTTGTGGGACAGAAATTCAAAATCTAACTTGTAACCGTTAGAATACATACACAGGTTACAGCTGAAAAAAAATCCCAAGTCCTACATTAACCAGATATCACAAATGTAATTCAAGGATGGACAGAAACAGGTCAAATGATTATTTACTTATTTTGATACACTCCATTATTAATAACAACTAATAACGTTAATTGATTTGAAACTGAATGCATCTCTTACGCTAAGTATGTTCTCCAAAAGGAATATAGCTAAGAATACCAACATCTATGCATTAAAAAATTATTTTTTGTTATTACAGAAAATGCGTAATGTGTTTCTTATTAGGCAAGGAATGAGTTTTTTGAGACTGTATGTACCTGCAAATGTATCCATTGTATCACAGTCAGTCAGTGTAAAACCTGGGATATGGTTTTGTCTGTGTCAACATGGCCATCTTCAGCCAGCTGCTGAAGTCGAAGTGTAAAATGTTCATCTGCCAGATATTCTCCAAATACTCATTTTTGGCAAAAAGTAATGAAAACTGTACTTTGAAACATTTTTTTAAAGCAGTGGATCTTTTTTTATTTATATTTAGATCTTTTAACTTTTAAAATCTAATACTTCTGTTTTATACAAGCTTAAAAATGAACAGGTTTTTGCTTTGAAGAATTAAATCCTTGAGGGACTGAATGTTAGTGACTACACCAGGAATTTAACCTTCAACCTCAAGGAATCCCACGCTTTGGTTTTTTTTGCTTTTCTAAACTTCTGTTCTGAGCTATTTTCCTACATTATATACTTTGCATCAACAAAGGCTACAAACTTATTCCTGCAGCTAGATAATTTTTGAGATCTTATGAATAGATGTATGTACTGTTTTCTTCTAAAATGGTACGTGTCCTTATTAATATGACTTATTCCTAAAATTATTTGCTATTTTAAGATACATATTGAGCACACTAGGAGACGTTGTATCAAGGAGCTTGCTGTTGAAGCTTAGTTTTCCTTTACATGCCTCTTCAAGCCTTAGCTGTAAATACTGCTCAAGAGAATTCTCTCCATTTTTTTCTTTTTTCTGAGCTTTTATAGATTACATGTTGAGGAAAAGATGCGTAGTTAAACATCCAGGTACTAACTATCTAAAGCTGCTTTTGCAGCATATGTAATTGCTGTGTGTATGGTTGTGCCCATGTCAGTTTATGAGCTGACTGCAGTGACTAGAAGAGCGAGCTTTGAATTGTCTGTCTTAATTTAAAAAAAAAAGAAATTCACATTTTAAATAGATTTAGTCACAGTTGTGATCTAGTTTTATAATAAACAAAACTTAAGCATTCCTTTCTTGTCTTTCTGACAAAATGTGGAATACCATTTTTTTTGCAGGCCGAGGTTTTAAAAAAGACTTAAAACAAGACCAGATGTGAAATCAAGATATTTCCTAAGTAGAAGGAAAATCAGAAGTTCTAATAGTTTTGTGTGTGTGCTTTTAAATATTATCTATCTATAAAATTACATGTCACTACATAAATAACATTAGTATTCTTAATCATTTAATTATGGCTTAGACTCTGTTGCTAGAGGCCCTGTCTGTTCCTAAAAACACAGAAAAATATGTGGACAATTGTATCTAAGCAATGTTATTATTGGATTTCTACAGGATTCCATGAAAGATTAGAAAAAAAAAATCTCCTTTTCGAGTGCATTATTTTTGTAGCTGTTTCTTATCTACATAATCTATTCTTTATTCGTATGTATTGGTTTTGGTTCAAAAGTCAAGCTTTATCACTTGATCTGCAATTCAGTTTCTCCTTCTTTGTTTGATAGGATGGGAACTTCTCTAAACCTGAAAAAAGTAAAGCAAAGCCTAGTGGTGCAGTGGTTGTTGGACAGTCTGTATTTGCAGATTTTGGTGAGTGTTAATTTTTAAAACTACTCATATGCCAGGTGTTTCTTTTTCACAATCTAGTTAGCTATTCTACATCAAGGAATGATTAAAGGTGTTTAAAATTTGTTTAATTCTAAAGTTATTTTCTGGTTTATTTGTTTTTAACGATTTTAGATCTATGTGACTGTAAATCTTGAAAATTCTGGGAATAACATACTAATAAATTCAACTAAATTTGACTTCAGCTATTCCAGTGCATTCTGTATCTTCCGTATATATTTTCTGAGGGCCACACTTGTGAATGTGTACGGTTTGTTTTAGGCATGGTACAAATATCAAAACGGTTATTATCAGATATATTTTATTTTTTGTGATTTTGTGGTTTTGTTGTGGTTTTGTTTGTTTTACCTGAACCAAGCAAAACTGCCTTCAATCAACTATGGCTCATCAACGTGTGTTTTGCGTTATGGACAACAGTAAATGTTAGTTTTGTAATTCAAAAAATACTTCTTTTGTGTATGCTCTAAACTAAAAAAAATTGTGACCCAAGAGAAAATAGTACAGGCCTAATTCTGCTGTGCTACTGAATATCAATAATTTTTAAAGAATGTATTTATTATATATCCCACTTCTTCATTTTGAGGCTGAGCCTGTCTTTAAACATAGTCCAATGGTAACTTTGTTGCATCTTTTTTATTATTAAATATTGTGAATAAAGAACAATTTTTAAAATTAGAAGTCAGATTCTATATTAGCCTAAGTTTCCAGTTCTCTTTCTGTATGCTGCTACTTCAAAGCATTAGTAAGATTTCTAGAAAAACTATTTCCTGACTTTCAACTGGAAAACATCTCTGCTGGTTAACTTCTCTTAGTCCTTTCTACAGCAACTATGAATGAGTTTACATATCACTACTAAATAAAGGTAAAACTTTAACAATTCTTTAGGTTCTTCTTTGAAATTCTTACCATGTTTTGTGAAATCATTTGCTGTTTATCTACAAATATAAACACTTACGTATAAATACTACATCTTTTGCAATTCAAAATACTTCTAATTATGTTGGATTTTTTTGTAACCATTTCTCAAGCTCATGTTCTGATTAATGTTTCTTAATACATGTTAAGTATGTAGCAGATTTTTTTTTTTTTATGGTACTATGTAAAGCAATCCATATGTAGGATATATTCATCTCCATGTTGGGTAGCTAGCAAGCCCAAATGTTTACAGCATAGTTTTAGAAATTTATCTTAATGGGGTTTTAATAAATCCTGGTGCATCTTGGCAAAGAGGAGTATAATTGTTCAGATATTAAAATTACAATTTTGAAAATGTCAGTAACGTCAGTGCATGCTGATAGAACGGTGCAGTACGCTGGGTGGGTTTGGTGCAGTCAGGGCAATGAAAGATGGCCGGTGTGGTTATTGCAGCAGCAGGAAGCCGCCATTGTTTCAGAGTTCCATCACAAATTGTTTAATGCTCTGCTCTGCTAATTATCATCAAACTTACAGGTGAAGCATCAATGTGAGACAGCAGTGGAGCAAAATTTCTAGTAAGAATAAATATAATGGGAGAGAATACATGCAGGAACTTGAGAAACACACAGAGGAACAGTGAATCTGGCAAAGAGAACAGAGAGGGAGGTAATAATCAGCATCATCTATGGAAGGAGATGCTGACTTTTCAGAAGCTGACTTTTTTGGACCTGGTTATTCTGGGAGATCTCTGTCATTTCACCTGCAAGAGAGAACACCCAGTGTAGATCTTGCAGTATGTCTTCCTCAACATTCCTGTGACCATCTTTATCTTTGCAGATGAATTCAGATCACACAAATCCAGCCAGTGTGAAGGAGGGGAAACTCTAGTGGTTTTTTTTCCACCATCTTTTCAAAGGTGTAACATAGAATCATAGAATTAGCTAGGTTGGAAAAGACCTACAAGATCACCTAGTCCAACCATCCACCTACCACCAATAACCCCACTAAACCATGTCTCTCAATGCTATATCTAAATGTTCCTTGAACACCTCCAGGGATGGTGACTCAACCACCTTCCTGGGCAGCCCATTCCAGCGCCTGACCACTCTTTCAGGAAAGTAGTATTTCCTAATGTCCAGCCTAAATCTCCCCTGGCACAACTTGAAGCCATTCCCCCTCATCCTGTCACTAGTTACAAATTTAGGTAGATCTCTTGCTATGCAGGTTTTCATTAGAAATGCTGTTTCTGAGACAGCAGTGTTTCTTGGCTGATATGAGCTGATGTTCTCCAATTCATTAGAGGAGACGAATGCTTTTTTTTTTTGGCTAAAAGATTAGGCTTGGGACATTTGTATGTCACTTCTACACTGTTAGTTTTTTTCTAGACCTTTTTTATGGCTGAGCATAGGTAATTTTTCACTTATAATTAGAGACTTAAAAAATGTAAATTAAAAAATGTGAAAGCGTAGAGAAACCTGATGCAAGACTTCTATATTTATGGACTGCTTAAAGGATAACTGAAGTACAGAAGATGTTCCAAACTGGCAATATATAGACAGATACTGAAGAATTAATGTACTTTTTCCTCTGTGTTGAAAAATTAATCTGTCATATTATGTCATCTGTTCAGCTGCAGAAACTGAGATTTTTATGACAAAAGTAAAGCAGCTATCTTCCTTCTTTGTTTTGAGGTATAGAGGTCTTTAATTGAAACTGCATAGGAAAAATGTGGTTTCTAAGTCAGCTTTATGCAGTTTCTAAGAGAAAAGGACAGAAGGAAGTTTTGGAGGTTTAGTAGGGTTTTTGAGGGCTTTATTTTTTTGTTAAATGCTTTGTGGACTTTCAAGTAAGGGTTGGGTGTAATAGGTTTTAGACTGCCCCCCTTGGCTGTAGAGAATAATTTGCTAAAGATGTTTCAGTCTCTGTATGTAGAAGGAAAAATTATCACCTGTAATGATGTCTGAAGGAACAAACTTGACAAAAGCTTAATATGGACTGTGAATGGCTATATCCAAGCTGGAAACGTTTTGATGAATGAAAATAGGTACAAAGAGATTTGTGATATCAATGAAGGAAATGAAGTGTGTATGCACTTTCTAGGGATTATATTTTGAATGAGGCATTAAGGTTGCCTAAATCTTCCCATGTCCAGAAGCTGCTGATGCATGTTTTAACTTTCCTGAGGAAAAAGAGTGCTGTAAGTGTGTGCATGTGTATTTTGATAAAGGAACAAAGATTATTCTGACAGTTAAAAAATACGTGCAACTATGATTTAGAAATTATTACTGGAGAACTACTGTGACTTCAATATTTAATTCATCTTTCTTCTGTTGTAACAGTTGGTAGGAAATTGAATAATGCAGCAGATTTTTTTTAAATCCATCTTCCCGAATTTCTCTAAAACAACAGATAATTATTTTCGTATTGAACAAATTTTTAGAGAATTCTGAAGTACTAAAATAACATGTAAAGTAATGAAGAGAGATAAATTAAATTCCATGTCTTTTTATGAAGTGCAGTCTCATAGAATTTGAATAATATCCCTACCACCTCCCCCCAAAATTCTACCTAAACCTAAATGCCTATACCTCACTACATTTACCACTTTGCTATGTCTGCACATGCCTAGGTGCTTTAAAAGGTAGGCATTTATTGCACAAGGTCTGTGTGTAGGACTTGAACATCTTCTTTTTTTAGTATTCTGTTTCAAAAATCATGAAATAACAGTTGTCATAAGTCAAAATGAATTCTAGTTATGATGGTTTGCAATTTTAAGTTGTAGTTTGAGGTGCTATAATAGCACCTGAAAAAGTTTCGTTGGATAACAAATCAGAATAGCACAATGAGAAAACATAAAATTAAAAGGTTGTGCTACCTTTCACCTAAGAAGCTTTTGAAGCAGAACCTACCATAACTCTCACAGCCTGCTCTGTGCATGCTACATCCATCTTCTGTGCTGACACTGGTGTATAGCTTGTGATTAGAAATGGGTTCAGTACTAAACTTGTTCTCATTTCATATTACTTTCTGCATTGCCTGTCTCTTTTCTTCCCTTTTCTTCATGTTTTCTGTATCTCATTGCTTATGTACAGGGCTCACTGTTCCACAGAGGTCTCAGAGAATTATGTATTGCTCTGTGCTTTCAGTTTTTTGCCCACTTCTCACTTAACCTTGTGCACGTCAGCCTGTAAAGCTACATCCAGTCCAGGTATGAGCTTGGGAGTACTTTATCATTTGAGCTGCCTTTTTTAGCTTTACTTCTGCCTTTCCTGTTTGTGCATTGTTGTATGTCTGCGGTCCCAAGATTCTGATTTACTGATCACATGTACATCTTAACAAAACGTGTTTTGTTGATAAGGTGAGCTTGTCTGACATTTTCTGCTTCCAAAATTTTTATTTGAACTACCCTTTGCAGCCAGAAGTTTTTATCTGTCATTTGAAGAAGAAATGGCAGAAAATAAATAAAGGGACATGTATTTGAGTAAGATCATGACTAGTGGCTGATTTGGGGTTAACTTCTCTTTTTTAAATTAAGCAAGCAAGTCGAGCAATAGCTATTAAATATAAATTATTTAGATAAATGGAGCTGAAAAAAATAACAATTAGATGTTAGTGTAATCTTAGCACAAAGTGTGTCTGAAGCACTCAGATAATGAATTTTGTATTTTCCATGAAAAAAAATGTATGCTTGCATGTCTTTAAGGTCTACTACATTTCCATACACATGTATTTATAAATGTATATATTATATATATACACATATTTATATTTTAACTTTAAAAATTGACAAATCTAGGTGTATGAATATGTTTTAATGTGGTAGACCTCAGACTTGTCTAAATCAAAACAGAGCGGGTAGCACCTCCTCTGTTACGGCATGGCAATGGTTTGTATGTTAACCTGACTAAAGAACAGTGGACAGTCGACAAAGTTGTATTGCCCTTTTTAAAATAAATAAAAAATGCTTTGTGACATATCTATTACAAATAGTATTTCAATTGATTAAGGGGAGTAGAGCTGGGCACTAGAGAATTCTGCACTTACTTGGCAGACACATTACTCCAACAAGTAAGTGCTCTTCATTCATTATTACTTTTTCTATTCTTCTCGTGTCACTATGGTAATTGCAGCGCAGTGGTTGCTATAGCAAAAATGATTAATCCTCCGTTGCTGTTGTCTGTGTGCTAGCAGAGGCTTTTTATACAATCTGCTTGTACCGATTTTAAAGGAAATTAAAATGTTGGAAGGACTTCTGATAAATAATTATGATTATAATTTAAATAATTGTATTTGACATTTTGGGGAAAAAATGTATTTGTTAAAGAAATGTAAGGATTTTAGTGAAGCATTCTGAAAACTAGACCAGTTTTTTTTGAGCAATGAAATGAATGTGAACCATATCTGGACACACAAACTTGTTATTTTCTTGCTGCATTGAAGATTAATGAAATGTGTCTTTAAGAGAATGACCCAAAATCAATTAGCATAGAATATTATGCTGTTGATACAGTCTAATAACTCATTTTTAATGTGAACTAATGTTATAACCGCTATTGACCTATGATTGGTTCAGTGGAGATTGATAAATCATCCTTTGTGATATCTGACGGAAGAATGGAAAGGTTTTATTCCTCGGTCACGGGTTTTGCTTGGTTTGGAGGGGAGGTGGGGGGAAAGCTGCTGTTTAATTGTGATGATCTTTCCAAAAAGAAACTAGATGATATTGTTGATAGTGTCCTCATGAATAAATACCTTAATAAATACAACATCTCATGCTTTCTCAGGTTAGCATTTAGCCAGCTTTTTACTTGCTATTTGTTTTTTTGGCTGCTGCTCAGTGGTCTTTGTGGTCTTCTCTAACTTCTGAAATGGTATTATGCGAACTTGCTTACTTTTTGATGAAGTGCGGATTAGGATTATTAAAGTTCTACTGAAGTCTTTCTGAGACCTAAACTCAAATTTTTCTCGTGTTTAGAATCTAGTCATACAACTAGTAATTCTAAAGCAATCTTCTCCGTTTTTCTCCTTACCAAGTAACTAAAGTGTTTCATGTATCTTAGAATGTTAGATGGTAGAAATGGTCTCTTTTCTCACACGTAATGATAGCTCGTTACTGCCTGCTCGTTATGTTTAAGTATAAAGTATAACAGAGTGCCTAACCTTAGTTTGTTTCTTTTCCTTAAGTCCATTGATTGCAGTATACAAAATGCATCTTGTTGAGAGATCTTTAGTTTATAGTAGACTTTGATTGTCCTGCTGCCAATGTTACCTTAAGTGTGCTGTTTTTCTGTCTGCGGAGTTGCATTACAATTCTGCAGCTTTTTGTTTTGTATCTCGACTTTCTTTTAGAATATAAACGTCCTTATGTTTTTCCCGCTCTTCAGAATGTCACGTCCTCGGATACAATAGTTATATATCAAACAAAATGATGCATTTTGCTAAATAGCATCTTTACAAAGTACTTGTCCTTTAAGCACTGTGTTCCTTTAGTCAGTAAAAGGACTCTCTAAAATTAAGGTGCAGGAAGACAATACTTATGTGTTTTGAAATACTCTGTGTATGAGGAAAACTGTTATTACTGTGATGAGTCTAGGTGAAAAGATGTAAAAGCTGATGGTATTAAAGAATTCTGAGGCACCTTAGATAAGGACGAAGTTGTTTTTGTGGTAGACACGCTTTAGTTCATCTGAAACAGCGGTACACTAAGCATTTCAAAGTAATTGCCATTGGTGTTTGTGCATTGTCAACTTCCGAACCATAAACTCCTGTCCTGCTTCTTTTTCCTGACCAAGTCTTTATTGTGACTTGGATACAGTACATAATTTTTGTCCATGTAGTTCCAAGTGTAGCTCCAAAGCAGTGTTCATTTCTGGAGGAAAAAATGTTTCCTAACTTGTGCCAAGTTCTTTCACATTTTGCTGACAAATGATAACACGTTGTGGGGGACAAACAAAAAAAGTGTTGCATAATACTATTTTTTGTATAAGGAGGTTATGCATTAAGAATTGCTTTCTTTCCAGTAATAAAATTATAGGGTCAGTATGCATGCCGTTTCTTTGTTCTTGCTGAACAACTCAGCATTGTAGTTTTATTTCATAGTATTCATGGTTCATAGAACAAAAGCTCTGTAACCAAAACGTAGTCACACGACTGCTTTTCCTTAAACAGCGTAAACCAGCCCTGCCACCACCACCACCACTATTTGTTAGCAAGTGAAAGCTTGGTACCACGTGCCTTTTAAATGTGTACTATTAGATAATTCCAGGCAGTTTAAGTGATAGTTCATGCTCTGTGTTTTACACTGTGAGATACTTGGAATGAGTAGATTTCAGCATGAACTACAACAGAAATTCCAGCGCTAATTCCTGTTTAGTGTGCAGGGGACTACTTATTTTGTTTTTAATCTCATATCACATTTTTAACTCATTTCTCCTATGTTTGAAAGTCTGGAAGTCTTTTTGTGCAGTTTACCTACACACTGTTTAAATACTTTTTTATGGAGACATTAATATGGAAAGATATAGACAAACCTAAAATCAACATTTTAATGTGAGGGATAGTGTTATTAAGATATTTTTTAATGTTCACAGAACTTTGAATCATCTTTAGGAGTTCTTTGCACCTATTTTTGATGTTGTGATTCATATTTTCTAAAAGCAGCTGACATTGAATATTTTAATAATGTGTAATTATCTTAGTAATTTATGATAATTATCTCTGTCATGACCATCTATTTGAATGCCTAAAGGCATATAGTGACAAAAGAATTCTAATCATTTTGTTACTTCAGAAGATAAACTTAAGATAATCAGCTTTCAAACAAAATAAAGTTCGTTTGAATATCAAACTCAGTTGTATTGGTTGTCTTCTTTTTGTCTGCCCCAGAAGAGAAGCGTTTTGAGTGCTGCTGTAAAGAGCTTTTTCCTCCTTATTTTCTTACTGCTCTTTAGAACTTTAAATGAAAGGTTCATGAGGAAGAGGAACAAGAACTGTACAGAGCAGTGAGTCATGAGCAAGTTGTAGGGATGGTGAAATAAAAAGCATACCAAGCTGCATTAGAATGTATTATATTAAACAGAGATGTCTTATGTTTATTTGGAATTTAAATCAACAGCAGAGAAAAGTTTCTTGGCTTTTATTGTTCTGTGTTGAGGGTGTTTTCTTTCACTTTTTTTGAAAAGAACTGGGAGGCCTGCACTAACAGTGCACTCACTGACATTCATCAGTGCTTGCTGAACATTTATGGGAGCACAGTGAGGTGGTGGGTGGTGCATTTCAGCAGTGGTGACTGCAATGGTAGATCGCAATTTTTAGGAGTGTGGCACGCAGGCTCTTGTTCGTCGCTGGTGAACGTGATTAGCCAGTGGTGGTGACTGTGTTGAACAACAGTGTTTTGTAGATGATGATTTGCTCTATCAAATAGTGTTATTGTGCTCTTTGTATCCATTGTAGTTTCCAAGGAAATAAATAAGACGCATTACTTCCATAGTGACTTTTGTTTCTGGCTCAAGACAATTCACATTCACTCAATGCAGCCCAGGCAAGCCAAAAGGTTGGACACTCACAGGCTATTCTTTTTCTGGATTGGGTTGGTAGCAGTTTGCAGATAGAGAAAGAAAACTTTGTGTTTCTGTGTCACCTTTCTTTGAAATGCAGTGAATAATGATTCTCATAAGATTCCTAGATTGCATAAGACTGCTAATTTTATCTTCACATATTTTGACATAAATACAGTTTTGCATCTGATGAGTGTATGGACTTTTATTTTTTCCTTCCCTTTTGACTGCCTAAGACACTTCATCTTGGTTAATAATGTAGTTCCCTGGTATCACAGTGAAACCAGAATCATGCTGAGAACATGATAGCTAGCAGTTATGAATGACATACAAATCAAAACTTGCTTTATTTTAAGCCAAGTGGTACTACCAAAGGACATTAGGGTATATTTAACCACATCTAGTGCTGTGAAGTGCATTGAAATTACAAGTAAGAGAGATTTGAGATTTCCAGCAACTTGAACTGAAATAGTTTAAAATCCATACAGTTGCCAAAAGATAGAAGATAGACTAGTAGACCTTGGGACCTGAGTAAAGATTCTCTTTAATCTCCGTACATAAATGTCATGACTGATTCTAATGTCTTGTTCTCTTGGTTAGTAGTTGTAGTAGAATGAAACATAAATTTACGTTCTGCTCATATAGCATTTCTGTACTGTGTTCTATACATTTTATAAACTGTATATGCTGTGCTTGACCAAATGAAGGCATTTTGCTCTTAAGATGGAGTATAAATCTTATGAGCCACTGGGCTATATGAAAATGCATGAAAACTGCATGCAGCTTTGCAAGAGTAATATTGTTCGCACGGTTATCAAGAAAAGACGTACTTGTGTTTAAGTATTAGTAAAACACTTGTGTACCTATGGAAATTTTATGTACAGGTGTGAACTAAAGCTGTGTTCAGTTTTATTTACACTTGTATCTGAGCTAGTTTGGAAATGGACAAATTTCATAAAATGTGAGAATAGTCAAGATCTCCTAACAGACACAGAAATGAACATTGCTGTGGTGGTGACTAAAATAAGGTTTACTTGCAGGTTCCCCAGAAGAATTTTGAAAATGGTTACATTTATTTAAAAAAAATAGGATGCACCATGTGGATATCAGGTTTAGCTAGCTGTAGATTACAGTACATTGTTAAGTAATGTTATGTAAGGTGTCTTTTTGCTTTTTGTTGATGGTGGTGTTTTTTTTTAATCTGAAAATTGTCCAGCGTATTTCATTTTACCTAATGAGCTCATCCAGCTGTTGTCACCAACGGCATACTCATTAGTAAACCCAGCAGAGCTTCACACACATTCTTTTCACCTATGAAAACCTGAGAAGCTGGTGTAAGTGTGCAAATGATGCTCCATTTTCATTTCTGGCTTCCTCCTTCTTTGTGGGGGAATCTAAATTCAAGATTACAGTTAAAAATTGAAGGTTGTTTATTTAAAATGAGAGTTAAACCAAGCATGAAGATGAGAAGAGTTAGCACCGTATGTCCAAGGTAGGTTAGTTGTTGCAGTGAGATTGAGCTCTTCTGTGAGCAGCTTCTGGGGTATTTTTGTGTAGTCCTCAAGATCTGAAGGGTTACGCCAAAACTTGGCATTTTAGCTGGTGCTTCAAGGTAGGAATCACACAAGGATTAATATTCAGGTTTTTTTTCAAAACTGGAAAAGCTTCTCTATCCATTTGTTGGTTTCGCACATTGCCTTTGAAAAGGCTTCAGAAATATAGGAGACATTGTATTTCTAGTTATTACAGGACAGGACAATGCAAAATAGCAATATAAAACTGGATAATGAAACATTCTGCTCTAGTCCTGTGCTTAGGGCTCTTTTTTTAGGGAGTTGTTTGTTGCTGGGCTTATTTAACAAATACTGAGGGAAAAATTGCATTTAAATAAATGCAATATTCAGCAATATTTTGGGTGGGTTTTATCCTTTTAATTGTTATCAAAAATGATAACTGCTGTAAATGATTAAAAAACATTATCTTTTTCATCAATATAATTTTTCTTCAGAAAATTACTTTTGATCAAATAACCTCAATAGTAAAGGAAGGATCTGTATGCTTTATAAGATATGCATTAGAAATAAAAACTAGAGAAAAAATAGGAGAAAATAGTATGACAGCATGAATGCTGGGCTTTCCTTCTCTTGATTGCTACTACTCTGTAACACAGTATTTCACCAATGGTGGGTTTTCTTAAACTGTTCTGCTGCACCTCTGAAGATATTCTTGTTTCACTGATATCCTGTTTCCAGCTACATTCTCACTGCTGCTGCTTGACTTGATGCCTTTTAAGTTTAAGATTTGTTCTGCCAGCTCTGCAGTATGAATATGTACCTAGCCTTTTTTGTTTAATTTTTGGATGCAAGATAATAATGGTAGTGAAGTTCTTCAGTAAGGAGGATTTATTAAGGACTCATTATGATGTGTACTCTAAATGTTACCAGTATTTGCTGCAAAGTTCAATGTTTTAATTGTCCCATCTTTCTTATGCTAGTTTCTTCCTAGTCATTGTGGAAGTCAGCAATAATGGGCACAATTCTGATTCACAGCATATAAAATGTTGATTTTGAATAATGTCTCAATAAATACGAATAAATATATACAAAAAAATACAAAATAGGTGTCCGAATCCAAAAATGATATTTTTGTGTGTTAGGCACATAGTAGGTAAAATGTGTAGCTGTATTTTAATCATCCAGTATGACAAATAAGCAAATGTAAGGGAGTTATTTCCATGTACAACAGGTACCACATCAAAAGCAGTATTCGTTCTTTAAATGTTTGAAGTGAATAGGAAATACATGAAAGACTATACAGTTAGGAGCCACTTGTAGAACTCTCAATGGAGGTGCTTTTATTTAGGTTCTCCTTTCTGTTATCTGCCTTTGAAGCTGGTAATTTTTCTGTCTCTTGACTGTGAAGGTAATCTTTAACATACTAAGCACTTCCAAGTAAAAAATTTATGTGGCTCGAGCTTGGAATTTCTTTTCCCTGCTGCTATATTTCTGTTTTCTCCCATTTGCTGATACTGGTTTTTACCTGATTACACAGTAATCAATTCTAGAGCTAAGTCAGCTGGTAGGACTATGCGCTTCTGAGGAGGAGAGAAAGAAATGGAAGTGGTTTTAGACAGTTCAGCATCCTTTAATTGAGCCCCACAGACTTTATCACTTGAAAATAAAAATGCTTTACTATAAAGTAACAGTTGTGTAGAGCCATGCAAAATGGTACTAGAAAAAATATTAATTTAAAATTGTTAACTGTTTTATGGAATTAGAAGTTTACAATAACATAAAGCTTGGTTTAAGGCACATAGGTTGTTCTTGCAAGTACACTGCAGTATTACTGAACTCTAATTAACCAAGACTATCAGAGTTACCAGCATAAGATAAATGTTTGTGACTTAAGTAGAGTCAAACATTTTATATTCTCCTCTGCTTCACAGCGTAACTTAAAATGAGACTGTCCTTGTTACTTTCTAACTAACCAAGAGCAAGAGAAGAGTTGATATTTGAAGATTCTTTGTCCTCATGAATTAAGGAAAATAGACTAATATTACTTCAGGCTGAAACTTCTGTAGAAGTGTGATTAGATGATTATGGCTTAATTTAAAGTTATATTTCACCAAGCACCTACATCTCTGCAACTTAAATCTGTTCTAGTAAAGGCTTCAGTATTTCTGTAGTTGATAACTTGCAAATTAGAGTTTCTCCCATTTTGAGTTCTGAAAAAGCCTGCTGCCTATGCATTATTTTATCCTAGTTCATGTAAGCAAAATTTAAAGCAAGTAACTTGCTTTAATTGTTCTACTTGAATGATGCAGAAAGGAAACAAACCAGCTTTGTAAGCTGGTGCTGATTTAAGACCTGTCAACTTCACTACTCATTATGTTAATTTCTCTAGGCAGAGGTGGCTTACTTTCCACTCTCTTTGGATGCTGACATACTGGATTTCTACTGCCTATTATTCTAAATTGTTTGTACTTGGTAACTGAGCCGCCATTATAATTTGGGAGGGGTTTTACTGTGAGGTAGAATAATTGGAGAGGCAGATGGTAAGTAGAAAACTACAGAAGGTGACAGTTTGGCTTTATCACTTGGAGGTATTTGGGGAAGTCTGATATTTTCTTCACTCCTCCTCTCCCTTATAACCCTCTTTTCCATCTCTCAGCTTCCTTACATAACCAGGGAGGGACCTACAAAGCTTAACTATACTTAGATGTATATACTATAAAATGGTTCTGCTTCATATAAATATAATCTGGCAGGCTGAGAAAGCATTAATTATGGTATAGGTAAAGCATGACAAAATATTTAGGTTCCAGTCAGTATTATATTAGGAAGTAGGGATATATTAACTTTTGAGGGTGATCTAGTTTTTATATAATTAACTAAGGAGACTTTGACAAGCAACTATACAAAATCCAATTAAAATATTAATACCAAGATGCTCAAAACTGTGTTATGGATATGGGGCAATTTGAAAAGGTGAATTTTGTAATACAGTTTGTTGGGGGTTTTTTGTATTATGGTTGGTTTTTTTTTTTTTTTACTTCATTTTATAGCCTGAAAAAGCAGATTCTCTATATTTTCCTGGTCTGGAGTATAACATCTCTGTAAGAAGTCACATTTGACATATTTGTTTACAGTTGCGACTTGCAGTGCTAATCATTAACGCAGCGATTCTAATTTCTCTCTGGCTGCTTACATTCAGCTGTTTCACTGTTCTTCCTACTCAGCCCGTACACGGAATATGCTAGGAAAGACTGCAAGATCAAAATCATATGATGTGAACACAGGAATTTCTCCTGGAGCAGAGAATGGAAAATCAATCTGCTTGTCATTATACACTGTGTGTCAGAATTCTAGAAGCAAATATGTATTGCTTGTTTAAACGTGTAAAAGCTCATTATTCTACTGAAGGTATTGGAAATGAATGTGCCAGAAGAACAGTCTTAATGATCTGTAATTTACTCAGATTTGCCTAATTCTGTAGGCCTGGAACTTACTAGCTGTTCTGTTAGACAACTTCCCTGTGCTGTTTTTTTTTACCTGTTAATGTAGATTAATGTATTATGTGTGAACTCATAAGGCTTAGTCTTCCTGACAGTGCAGGAGTTTAAAACAAGTTGAAAAACTAAATTAGTTTGTATGCTGGATTTGTGATGGTAGATCTATAGAAAAAGTAATCTTCTTCCCAGCTAATCAGAGGGAATGAGCAAATTACTAAGTATTTGCTCTTCTAAGTATATTACTTAACATCAGAAAAAAAATATAAAACTTCCTTTATGCAATGGGTCTATATGAAAATACTTGAGCAAAGATGACCTTCAAACAAAAGACCCAAATGGGATGAGAGATTACAATGGGTGGGGATTTTTAAAAAATATCTAGTTTATCTTGGTCTAATTTTTCACATTTAAAAAGAATAAATAATTCACAGCTGCTCATCTCTTGCAAGCAGAGTTTCAGATTTTGTAAATATAAATGGACTTTTTCTGTTCTCTTTGGCAGATGGTGATGGACAAAGTGAACATTTGTTACCAGTATGTGAAGATGAAAACTGTCAAAAAAGTGCCATTTACTTAACGAAGCTAGGAATGGATCAGGTATTGTGACTCTGGAATTGTCAGGGCAAAGGAAAATGCTGTGTTTATGAGTTAGTTAATATGAAATAAGAAAAACAATTTTTCTCTCCTGAAAAATCAAACTTCTTCACCTGTAAAGATACTGTGTAAAAGATTTTTATATATGTATTTTTATTTATTATATAAGAAATTATGGTCTTGACAGAAGAAGTTGTGTACCTAGAAAACTATATAATGGATAAGTCACAATGGAAAATACACAAGAAAATTATGAAGACTTCTGGTGAGTTTTTTTCTTGAGTACAAAACACTGCAACGTAAGCACCAAAGCTGCTCCAGTAATAGATAAAAAATAGATGAAAGTCTTGTGTTACAATTTGGAAGTAGAGCTAATTAATTCAAAGAAGCGTCTTCAGTTTAAGTTAGGGAGATATTTTTGTAGTAAAAAAAATAGATCTTCAAGTTGAACTAGTCCACACCTCTTAACCTGCAGTTCTATGGTATCTTTCATAGTTTGTAATGAAGTACATTTCCAAATGGTATCTAAGGATTGCTTACTCTGCGTATCTTCAATACTGCGTTTCTATTAAACTATTTCAGCTTTGTTTGGGCAAGATATTTCTTGTTTTGAGTGACATCGTTATAAAACTAATTCAGCATAATTTATTACTATGTATTTATTTTAAAGTGTGTGCTGATCTTGTTAAGTATTTACAGCACCTTGCTTTATAATACAATCACAGTTTACAACTTAGCCTAATGTTTGTTTGTTTGCCTTAATAAATGTTTTTACTACAGCACAATGTATCCTGTAAAGGTCTTGCTTATAACTGACAGCACTACCCACTGTAGTGTACTTACAGAAATCTATAATGCATTTCATACGTTTTTCCAACCACATTATGAATTACTGGTTATTCCTTTACTGACAAATTATAAGTAGGTTTTTTTTGCATAAGTTGGACCCTCTCTGATGTATGTCTCAGAATTTATAGATGAACATACTGTTCACTCAAGAAACAGCAAGGTGCCTCTTGTTATGTTCTGCAGCCCAAGTTTATGGGAAGGTTTTCTGGTTTAGAGTCAAAATTTCTAGAACACAGTCTATCACATACTTTCTTACCCACAAGAAAATCATCCTGTATTGGAAAGGAAATCACACAGTTACTAACTAGTTAAGGAAGCATAACTAGGATGGAATATACCAGTGAAGTGATGCTAGAAGAATAAGTGACTCTAAATTCGGTAATATATCTCTTTCAGCCTTCTAATCTTGGCATCTCTGTTCTTACTAAAGAATGTTTTCTTATGCACATACTGCTCTGTTTTGTATTTCAAATTGTCTGTGATTGTGATTTACAAAAATTTTTCCTATGGTAGCTGGACCTGGTTCTATTCTTGCTTAGTACTGCATGTTTATTGTGACGCTTAATGAAATAAGACAGTTCCATGATAGCATATGGTGTATCGAGATGAAACACGTAGCGATCAGCAATAGATATATGTACAATTTGTGGTTCTAAGCAGTTATGCTGTGGAGAAACATGCAGTGGCGTGTCAGGCTTTGGAGTTGTTGCTCTGTTAAGATCCTGTTTTGATAGATGTCTGTCAGTCTGCAGCGTATTTCCTTCTCATGCTGTTTTTGGCACAGCTGGATGGTTACTAGAAGGCCAAACAGATCTAAGAGAATGATTTCAAGGATGAACTTACTTCACCATAGGTTTTACTTTACTTAATGATTTAATCTTTTTAAGCTTAGATAAATTTTCTTCTTCTTGGATGATGGGGCCAAAGGACAAACCAAAGAGTTAGATTTGAGTGACTAAGATTCAGATGTACTAACAGTTGGAAAGAAGCAACAGAAGAATTGCTACCAGATCTGAAGAACAATCCCATGCAGTCTATCATATCGTGGTTGGTGATTGGCCACCATGGGCGTTTATATAAACATTCATCTGCAAGAGCTACAGACTATCACAGTTGCTGATTTAGTTGCTTTGCTCACTATCGCTTTATATCTTTGCATTTCTTTGTAGAACTCACAGTTGTGAGATAGATTTTTTTTAATGAATCATTTTTAAGTAAAAAACATTATACAAATTCAGGTTTAATCTTAAACATTTCATTTTGAACAATCGTAAAAATTTTATTTTGAATTTTGTTTCTTTAAAATAATGTTACCATATATGAGAATATTTAGAAAGTATATGACTACATACAGTTGTATTTTATGGCCTTGTTAGTGGTTCCATGCAAAATTAAAGACTATATTTTATTTAATGGTTCTGATTTCAATCAGTTTTTCAAAATTACGGCACTTCTGCAACAATATCATTGATCTTTTTCATGAGAGATAAGTGGTAAGAAGTCAGCCCTTGAAAATTTTCCCTCAGTCTTTTTAAATTTATTTATTTTTCTTAGATTTTTCAAACCTTCAGCAGCTAACAGTAACTAAATAGGCGCATATGTGTTGGAAAGCAAGGGTGGAATATGATGAAGTATGTATAATTTCAACTTAGAGCTTTCCACAGTGGTGTTACGAATCCTCTTAGCAGTTCAAATGCTGTAACTTGTGCAGGCAGAAATGCATTATATGCATGTCTAGTAGATCTGTTCCAGGCTTCTAAGCTGTCTGTGATAACAAGAAAGAGTGAAACTTACTGGACATTTTAAATAATTTTGGGGGCTTCTCTAATGTGTATGTGGTTGTATGAAATCACAAGAGACCAGTCCAAGTGATGCACACAATTGCCATGTGGCTGGAATGTTGCTGTTTGCGGGATTGTGTAGTGAGTTTCTCCACAGCAGGAAACAATGCTGTCAGGAATCTCATTCTGGTTCCTGAAATAGCTAAATTAGGGCTTGGGTGAGGCACATTAAAGATGCTGTTAAGTGCTGTTGACATTGCTGATAGTGATCCTTTAGGATGGTACGCTTCTGTTCTTTTGAAGACATTATCAGTTAGTTGACATAGAAAATTACTTCTGCCTTTAAAAATGGCACTGAATTTTTCAGTAGAATTGAAATGTTAACTCTTGTACTTCAGTTTCTTACCAATTTGTGAAATTACTTTGATTTTAATTAAGATAGATTCCTATTTAGCGCCTGTCTAGCCCTTTGTGGTAAGTATCTGCAGATACATCCTGTTTCTTGTCATGGAGAAATTATATTCTGCATTTCCTTTGTACTTTCACAGATGTAATGAGGGTACAGTCCTCCTCCAAGTCTGTGGGTTTGTGTGTGTGTGTGTTCTGGAATTACCAAGTACATAGAAAAGACTTCGTATTACATTTTTCATATGGTGTTAGAGTTAGGAAATAATCATTATTTTCTCTTGAAAATGTGTAAAGAGTCCTTTACTTCAGAGTCCTGACTCAGCACAGAATTGTCAGTTGTTTTAAATAGAATTAGGTATTTTTCATAAATGAAATGGATTTTCTTACCTATCTGTTCTTCTTTAATTTCTTTTACAGTGGATTCCAGTCTTGCAGGACTTCAGAAATAAAGACACACTTTGGGGCTTTGTGAAAAATCAAACTGACAAAACTACATCAGAAGTTTCATTTCCAATGACCCTTCATATTGGAGATTACAATATGGATGGCTACCCAGATGCCCTTGCTATACTAAAGAACACATCTGGAAGGTAAAGACCATTATATGGATGCTCAATCGTCAGTCATACAAATTATTAATTTTAGTGCATCTTGTTCATTTTATCAAGTGAACAGCATCTCTGATCTCTGCCCAGGGCAGTATGAAGTGCCATTTTAGGCTTTCCTCCCTGATCACAGGAGCTGTATCTCCTAGTCCTTTCCCAAACCATCTTCTGTAAAAGAACACTTGCAGTGTTAACTAGTAGCACCAGTCTGCTGAGAGTTCAGGGAAACCCATTCCATGTCATATCCCATTTTGTGTCCACTGAATGGTGACTGCTGAAATACGTGATAGTGTGCTTTGCCCCTTCTGAGATCCTGGTGTTTTAGATGCATCTAATCATTTTCTGGTCATTTTATATTATCCAAATTCAACTGAAATAGAATCATGTTGTTTTGTTGTTTCTTTTTTCCCAAGAAAAATTGCTAGTCATCTGTATAATGGCATTTTCTTTTCTCATGGTGTGCTGTGATGCACAATTGGCAAGCTTTTCTTAGTGCTAAATAATGAATTCGGTTTGGTGATACATGTAATATTTAATACAGAATCTTGTGTGCAAAGACTCCTTGCCATTAATTCACTCCAGGTATGGATGTTCACAATATTTTAGCCTATATATCAAAGGCAGACTACAAGTACTAGTTTCTTCAGCTTAATTTTTCTTTTGTTTTGAATTCTTCTCTTCTTGCCTTGCATTTTTTTTTCTATTTTCTGTATCAAACTTTATCCAAATTTTCTCTTTTCTGTGAAGTAAGCTTGTTTTTCCCCCCCTCTGGGTGCCTCCAAAACAGTTATTTCATTTAAACTTTACTACTGAAATGTACCATGATAAAATCGCTTTTTCCCTGATGAATACATGGTTATTGGATTCCTTGCTATGTGAATGCCACGTACACTTTTTTATTTTCCTGATTTCATCTTGCTTTCAGGATGTTTAGTGAGGCTACTTTGTGGATTTTTCATTACCTTTCCTTGTTGTTGATAGTTTTCTTTGCTCCTTCTTATTTGTTTGGATGTTTCATATACTTTTGGTCATCAGAAGGAAATGGCAGTACCTTTCAGCACTGCTGCAGTTCAATTTGATTAGCTGAAATCTCTTAAATTTTTTTGAGCTGTTTTGTATATGGATTCCTTTTAAGGAATGCCAAGCAACCAGTTGTTCAAAGATGAAATGTTCTGTTTTTTAAAAGGTTATCTAGTGTTACATACGCTTAAGTGATCAGAATGTAATGGATCGATACAATAGCTGGGATTCATCTAGTACTTAGTGGATCATCATCACTCATGATCGTAGCTGAGGCAATAAAATTACATTGTGCTCATGTAGGATGTTTTTGGAAATAAGTTTGGCTTTTTTTGACTTTGAGATTCCCGATTTATATATTAGAAAGGGAAATTTCTATTAGTAGCAAGGAGTCTATATTTGTTTCAAGACACAGTAGAAATTTTTTTTATTATTTTTTTGAGGGTGAAGTGTATGAGGATGAGGACCATTTCTGATTCCATTTTTCAAACTTCAGTTTATTAATGTTTGCTGTCAAAATCTGGCTACATCTCTTTAGTCACTGAAATTAATCAAAACCTGTTAGGCAGGTCACAGCCAGAAAATGTGTGCTGTCAGTGGAATATATACCACAGTGTTTTAAATCTTAGATGGAAGGGAAATAAAAGCTTCTAACATTCCCTATTAAATTTGTCAGTGTAACCATTCTGCTTTTTTCTTCATTGTTTGCCTTCCAGCCCTTTGTCTTGCTACAGTCTGCTGTTACGGCAGGTGTGGTGATCCAAGCTGGGAGAGTATTGTACATCGAGGAGTTAGTGATCCGCATAACAGTTGACCTGAGTTACAAGCATGCCTGTGCAGTTCTGCACGTATCACTTGGCTGCAGAACAAACCTAGCAGCTCGCAGAGAAGCCTGTAGGCAGCTCCCACTTGGCACCTGGTGGTGATGCTGCTGGCGTGTCCTTGTCTTTACCTTGAAGTGACATGTTTTTATGTGAACATCTTTTTGCTTGACAGTAGAAATGATGAATAGAATTGTTTACTTTTCAGAAAAATCTAAAAGAGCTCTAGAGACCACAATGCCGGTGAACCTCACTCCTGATAGGATACGCACTGTATGCTGTGCCCTGTCCTTCGCTCTGTCTGGTACTGCACAATTTGTGTTCTCCAGCACCTGAAGAGCTCTAAGATTATCTATGCTACTCACTTTTTCATTCTCATGTCATCTCCTCTCAAAGGTATTTTAATCAGTACTGTATGAAGTCTTAATATCCACTGGGATCTATGATGAATACTTGCACTACTGCATTACAGGGAAAATCAAATCTGTCATGGGTGTATTTATTACCTAGCTGTGTGTGTTTTATGAGAGTTGGGTGCAGGTTCATAGTTTGAATTCATACTCAGAAACAAAAATAACTGAGAAGCTCACTTCAGTGCTTAGAAGTGTATATAGATGGAATTTAGATTCTTAAGTCAGAATTAATTCAGATCCTCCAGTGGTTGCCTAAACATGAGTGACTCACTGACATTTCTGTGTTTGAGTTCTTTACGTACTGACACTTGCCTAAAACTGAAGAGCTGTGTGCTTGTATTCTGCCTACACAATGTTGTGATTCAGACACAAAGCAGTGAGCAACAGAGCTCTGCCACTACTTCTGAGCCTTAAGATAACTAGTACAGCAGCTCTTCTGTTTTGGTTTTTCTTGGTTTTTGTTGTTGTTATTGTTGTTTTTCAAATGTGCCAGAGAAGCTGGTGATGCTGTTACTGCCCAGAATCTACACAGACAAAGTTAAACCACTCAGACCCTGAATGTCAGATTTTTTTCTCCATAGCCTTGCTTAGTTGGGATTTTGCATCTTCTTTTCAGCATCACTGAATAATGACTGTAAAAAGTCTAGACAGCAAACTAGAACCAAGGTTTTTCCCTTTCCTCTGAAATACTGGGGCATCTGAACTGCAAAAGGTGGTTCTTTTTTTTTGTTTTTACTTAAGGTGCATAAATCTTGTGTTTTGGGCTGCACTGAGTGTGTATCATAATGGTTAAGATATTTCAAAAGGATTTTAAGATATAGAGTTCAGAGGCGGAGGGAAGCAAGTTACTTTATTGTTTAATATTATTGGGAGCCTCTCTTCTCTGGCAAGCTTATACTTAGGACAGTGTAGTAATACGTAAAATGTTTACGTCGTTCATAAATAATTATTCCTATAAAAGCCCAGGATGTTGCCTGTCTTACTGCAATGAATTACTGTGCTACACTTGTCATTATTTTCCTTGCTTTTGAAGTTACTTATTCAGTTGGGTGTGTCTTAAAAGTTATTTTGAAACTTGACTTCAAAGTTGAATGACACGTTATTATGCATAAGGGCTGAGAGTACTGGCAGGTGATTTGACAGGCTGCGCAAAGTAAGGTTCAGAGAGCTGCAGAAATCTGGGAAAAAAATAACTAAGGAATAAACTGCTTGTTAACACTGTATATTCCCAATATTCATAGAAAAGTAATGAAAACATTTTCAGTACCAGTTATCAAATGTCACTTTCACAGTACTATAAAGTCATTGTTTCTGAGAAACACAAGCGAGTGCTTCCTTTTAAAATGTGTAACGGGGTCATAGAGTAGAGAGAGTTAAATGTGTGGGAGTTAAATTAAAAGTTCCTCTTAAATCAGAACAAGTTAAAATGGAAACCTTATTTAATTGATTTTAAACACTTCTGAATCAAGCTGTTTATTTCTTTCTCTGAAGCCTTTCATACTACATCTACAGATCTAATTTCTGTGATTGATTACTGTGATTAAATGATAAAGCAATTTTGTAAACTCTTGACCTCAATCTGTGCCGTAGTTTAGGAAGCCTAGCTTCTAGTCGCTGTCTAACTGAAGGAAATTAAAAGAGGCAAACAGCATTGTATTCATCTGAAAATACACTGATACACGATGACTGAAGAATATCATTAAAATAAATAATTTTTATTATAATTGTGGAAAGTACTTTCAGATCAATTCTTTTAAATCCCTGCAAAACGCTGAAATAAAAACATCTAATGTAGTTAGGAATAACTTCAGCTTGCTGACCGTCCTGGTGAGTAAGTTAAGAAAATGATTAATAGCTTCAAATATTGATAGAGCTGCCATAAGACCACAGTGTTTCATCTCCTGCTGTATCCTGTATTTTCAATAAAGGCATGTAATGTTCTTTTGACTTGAGTGAAAACCTCCACATTAGAATTCCAGTCCACAGATTTCTCTTTCGGCTACATACGTGAATTTTTCTTCCTTCTAGTTATGACTATATTGGAATTTGTGTGTGTGTAGAATATCAATAAGTATTTTATCAGTAGTTACTCACTGGTTCATCTCTATTTGCTTTCTCATCTAAATGCATTCATTTTTTCACTTGTTGGTTTTAAATGTGTAATGTTGAAAGTGTAAGTACTGCTTATAAACCTATTAGTGCCTATCTTTCATTCTGGCACATAATTAGATGAAACAATTTTTTACTTAATCATTTGTTTCCGATTTGTTTTCCACTATTAGATACTAATAATTGGCATCTTAAATTGCAAACGTGTAATCTAAGGAATCTTTTTTTTTTTTTAGTGAGGCTTTCATTCAAGGGGAATGTTTTCAGTGGTAAAATAGATACTGTATTTCCAAGTATACCATTACTTTATCACAGACTTTGGTGATAAATAGTAGTAAAGATGGAGATATGGAGCTAGTAAAAAACTGAATACAGACAGTTGAATGAAAAACTTAGAGTATAATACACGTCTATAAAGTTTTCCAGACACTCGTGCACAGTTTAAAATCAATGTGTATATATATTGATTCTTTGCATGAGTCTACTTGTAAGGACTCTAATTAAACTAGATCATCTTTTCCTAAATCGTTTGTTTTATTGCCTGTCAGAAGCAAGGCTGGATAAAGAACTTGTTTAAAATATAGTATTTATGAGCTAGCCTATAGTTAAGCGATTTTTAAAAAAATAGATTTTTTTTCCTTATTGCTTGTCTTTGTGTTTCTTTTCGATATAGAAGGCTGAGGGAAATTGGCGTTTCCCTTCTAAATGACGCTTTGATTTATATCTTCCCTTATTCTCCCAATGCATATGGTGTTACGTTATTGTTTGTGATGTTTTCAAAGTCATTGAATACACATTACCAAGGAAAGGGAAATAAAAAATACTCCTACAGTGAATAAGCTTGTCTATCCATTCAAAAGGCTCATCGTTTAGACTCGAACAATATTCTGTATTTAGAGTGTAATGCCAGCTTTTCATCTTTGTCTTTTAAATAGCATGTAACAATTTCTAGCTGTTTGAAAAATGAGAATTGAAAGAAAGCATCTTTTTAAAAGTTTCCTCCAAATGTATTTTTTTTAAAGAATGTCAAGATGATGAAAAAGAGAAATTGAAACAATTTGCTTAGCTCGAGTTGTCACCTTACTTTTATAGTTGGTTAATTTGACATGATACTGATACACTACATAAAATGAATGTTAGCGTTTAATTTCAAGTTGTGGTTATGAGTTCTCAGATTCAGGTAATACAAAGTCTTAAATATTGTAGATCGCCTAATTTGATTTTTGGCTGAACATTAATTCTTTGTACTTGCGCTTTTAATAGTGAAATTACAAGAAGTCAGTTGTTCATATTAAGGCTCAGTCAAATTCAGGCATAGGGCAGAAAAATAGAGACCTGCTTTTTTTCTCAGAAGTTCAAGAAACGTGATTATAATGTTTTGAGGAAAGTATTTTAATAACCCATTTTATTTTTGATGCATCTTACAGTGAACAAAATCCTACTTTTCTGACAGTGCGGGTTTTAAAATACTAACTTGATACTGTGCAAAGAAACTGTTAGTTACTTCAGTGTCAGAAGTATTTTTTCACAGGGTAAATGTTTTGCCCTCCTCTAACTCTGAAATGGAAGGAGCAGAAATGTGAATATTGTGAGTTACGATTCTTCTTATTAGCAAATATTCCACAGAAATAAAGAAAACCAAAAACTTTCATAAGGAGAAATGCTAAAGTTGCTTCTGTTTGTGACTGCATCCTGGTGGCTTTGGATGCTGCTAAGATATGGAAAAACACCTTCTTGTCACCCTCTGCAATGGCATTATGTTCAAGGTCATAGTGAAGAAGTGCTTTTGATTATTGCCCTTGGCTCTAACATGCATAGCTAGCCTTGCAGAATGCTGCCTGCTTCATCTCCTGGCTCTCCCTTCAGAGACAGAGGAAGAAACTTCATCTGTTCCCAGTGCCGGATCCCTGTGGGCTTCCAGGGTATTAGCCGAGACATGCCAAGTAATCAGATCCACAGCTGGTCAAGTCCTGAAGGTTTTCACTATTCCAGTGAGAGTGGTGATCTCACAGTATCAGAGACTGAGTACACGCTGTTAGGCATCAGAGTGCATGTATGAAGCATGTGCCACTCATCTGTGTCTCCCAGTGACCAGTTGATGTGTATTAGATGACTTCTTCAAAAGGGAGATTCTTTGCTATACTACACCTGGTAATATGATCTGTTTCTGTCAGTATTACAGCCTTTCTTATCATAAAATAATGCAAAAAGCACTGATACATTTTAAGGAGTACCTAAGCTCAAAGAGCATGGGGAGGGATAAAGGAAAACAGTAGATAGGTACTCTTGTACTTGACTCAGAGTAAAGTAAGAATAGCAAAGTTATTCCTGCTGTTTCAGAGCTATTTATTTAGCATATTCAGTAGTTTCAATCAGGCGTGACGTAATGGTTTTAATTCTGCCTGTAAAGTGAACACGAATGCTTATGGAGTTTAAAATGTCTGCTAGCTTTGTGAGTGATTTTTTTATTTTAATCTTTTAAATATGTATTTCAGTTGGGTTCAAAATTACAAAGGTATTGTAATTAATTTATTATTTTATAGGAAATGAATTGTTTTATATATATAATGTCTTTCAGCAATCAACAAGCATTTTTACTAGAAAATGTCCCATGCAATAATGCGAGCTGCAAGAGTGCACGTCGTATGTTTAAAGTTTTTTGGGAGCTCTCTGATCTAAATCAAATCAAAGATGCAGTCGTAGCAACCTTCTTTGATATCTACGAAGACGTAAGTTCAACTCTTTACTACAGCAAACAGTGTCACTCCATCTGTGTTGCTGTATATGTCTTTGTGCCGTTGTTAGACTGCTTTGTATAAACATTGGCTTTAGAGCACGTGGGAGGCAGTGCTTTCAGTCTCGGATATTTCTGCACACTCTTGAAATGCTCCCTGGAAGATGAGCAGGTAGCAGCAGCCCATTCACTGGCCAAAAGTTTGCTGGCCTTCCATTTGCTCTGTTTCAGCTGCCCTCTTCAGTGCATGGAAGACACAAACGACGTGTATTATCCTTGTTATCTGTGGATGGAGTGCTCTGTCTAATGTTGCCATAGATTAATATGATACAAAATATTTTAAAATTGGTAGTGGAAATGTAAACTTTGCTGCATCCTTTTTTTTTTTTCTTTTCCTCTAAGGAATTTTATTTGCTGAATTTAGATGCTATCTAGAGTAAATCAGCATTCTCATTTCTAATTCAAACTTTTTTTTCACCTCTAGGGAATCTTGGATATCATTGTAGTAAGCAAGGGCCACTCCAGTGAAGATTTTGTTATCCATACATTAAAAAACAACTTTGAAGCAGATGCCTATTTTGTTAAAGTTATTGGTAAGTTATTACCATATAATCAGGTCAAAATCAGATTTTGAGGGGAACGTGAATATTTGATCCTTTGTATATGATAACATTATGGTAATGCAGTATGCATGGAAGTACTAGAAAAGAAAAAATGCAGCATGGAAAATATTAGAGTCTGCAGAAACAGATTGCAGAATCTATACTTGGATAACTCATTTTTGTTTGGTTTCAAAGGTTGGTTTTTTTCCTAGTTTTATTTTAGAGAATTTCCAAGCAATTCTGTCCACTATTTTCAGCACTTTCATTGTTCTAATATCACTTTAACTGTTTGTAATGCCAATTTTGACCACACTGTCCTTCAAGTAATTAAGTGTTCATTATCTCTGAGTGTGTGCTTTTACTTAGAAAGCAGGTCGTATTTCGTTTATTACCTAGAGGCAGTCTAAATCCTTCCTTTCATTTGGAGCTTTGGTTCTCCACTTGTGCATCTTAGCAAAATTCTAAAGACAGATACTAAATCTTTAAAAAGATCTTCTGGCTTTCAAAGGAAAACTAATTATGAAATGTCTAAAATTATAATCTGCAGGGAAACTGAGTTATTCATACTAAAAGAGAAATGTAAGGAAATTCATGTCTTCAATCCATGATGATATATAACCACAGGGGAACAAATGTGTCCATGCAGGTTATGACAGAAGTTAGCAAACTTAGAACAACAAAGAGTAAATAGTAAGAGTAATTTGCTAAACAGCAGCTTGTGGAGTACTAGTACAAATTCCTGGAGAAGCTGCAGAGTTTCCAACATTAGAGGCTTATACAACTAGATTAAATAAACTACTTAGTATATCTGGTTTTGAGAGAAAGGGCCAGACTTGGCTGAACTCAAGGGCTCCCTTTTGTGAATCTTTTTACTGTACCTTCACTTATCTCCTAATGTAACATATTGCTGTCACTGTAAAAGTGACATCAATCTACGCATATCTATTCTTCAACTTAGACTTTAATGTCTCATGATATTTAAAATTTAGAGGAAGATCAGCTTATTAGTCACTAACCTGAGAAGAATGTAATTATGCTTATAATGCCATAATAATACAGAAGAGAACTGTAAGACATTACAGAAGTACTGACTTGAAGGGAACTGCTTGCTTTGTCCACAGTTACTATCTTTTTATCTTGCCTATTTTCAGAATTTAGGCAAGAAACAATAACCAAATGGACTTATTTTCATTTGTGCCTTGAGTGGTTGCAGTGTTTTCTTTCCAGCAAGGACTTCTGTCTCTTGGCCATGCCACTGTCATATCAAGTATAATTTACTGGTTTTTCTACTCCCCTGTCCTTTGGAAATGATGACGAATCTAGGGCAAAATGAACTGGTTTCATTTCAGTGATCTTCTGCATGGAGAGTATATCTTGTGTATTCTGCATGATCTATTCTGAGAGTATGTTTCCCTGTCAGAGTCAGTTTGTGTTTTCAGCCTAAAAGTATTACGTGGCATAAAATATATCTTATCATAACAATTTAGGATGACAGATAGCATGGCAAGGGTATGTGAATTAATTAAAGTCTTGGTTTAAAAGGCTAGTGTTAGATTATGATATTTGTAATTGAGAGTAATTAGGTTTTCAAATTGCATGCCCTGCCATGTTCTTCCAGACTGCAAAGGTGTTGAGCTTTGAGCTCATTGCTTGGCTGTCTTCCTTGATTTCTGCGGAGGGATAAAAGGTGAGGTTGTAAGTGAGCTCATAAGGGGAAAACTGAACAAGAAAAATAGGAGGTTCACTGTGGAGAGATTGCATTTCCCTTCGTGTTATTTAAATATACATAATGATTCTGAAGCATGCATTCTGCATGCTGTAAGATAAACAGAACTGCATCCACTACTAGGGGCTGATTAATGTGTTACTTACTCCGTAATTGGGGCTTTATTTTCATCATATTAGACTACAATGATTTCTCATGCTGATGGAAGTCATACTCTTTTTAAATTATACTGAGTATGGGTAGTGTAATAAACACAAGCGTGCAGAAAACCTTCTAGAAAAATCTTCCACTCCACAAAGCTATATTAGGAAGACAATTGTGTGATATTTTGAATGGGTAATAGAAAAATTTTCAGCATCCATGTTTACGTATATCTTAAAAAAAAGTTTGCTTTGATTTTTAGCACTGTACTCAGGTACGCTCATTTTTTTTGTAGAAGCCCCAAAAAATTGAAATTAGAGTAGCTTGAAAACATTTCTGCTGTGATACAGGAGAGAGTATTTATAATAAAACAGGTTTTATGCCCATTGGTGTATCACTAAATGCACTTTGTTCACTTATTTGGTATATGGACAATGAAAGTAGTTTTGATGTCAGATGAACTTGGTCAGATTATTTGTTCCCTCAGTGAAATTGAACAGCAAATTGCAGTGTGCTGTTTTGCATCAAAATAGGAAGAGATGGTTTCACTTGAACATGCATCTTTGTCTAACATACAAAATAAATGTGTAGATTGTCGTCTATTATTAGATACAGACATCATCTTCAAATTGTACTTTGCCACACCTTCACCTTAATTGTCTAGACTTTCTTACTGACTCTATAGATAGATAACAGATTTTTCTGTATTTGGATGATTAAAAATGTTAAGTCACAAAAAAAAAACTTTATTAAGAAGCATTATGCACATCTGCTTATAATACTTTTGAATAACAGAATAAACAGGTAATGGGATTTTTGTTTATTAGACCTTCTATGAGTTGCTTTGAATCAAGTTTTAAAGCTGTCACCTGTACACAGGGAAAAGCCTTTACTTTCCTCTTTAGCAGTTAAAGCAGTAAAGATGAATTTCTGACAAGTATTTTTTAAAAGGTTAGAAGTAAAGGGTAATTAATAAAATGTACAGTCTACTGCATTTTAACATGTTTTAAATCGGATTGTTTTTCAACTGACAAATGTTTCTTTTGGAAGCAGGCTAACCAGTGAGGTATGAGAAAACATTGATTAGCTGATTAATTTCTGCAAAGTAATATACCTCAAGCAAATAAGAATTCTTTTTGTGTATAAGTCATAATGGGTAAGATCTATTTTCTTTATGTATCTTAATGGATACATGATATCTGTTAGTATATTAATACATTTTTGAGGTTGTGCTTGTAAGATGGCTTGTTAATAGAAATACTGTAAGCTTACTTTTTGTTCTTGCAGTTCTCAGTGGCCTCTGTTCTAATGACTGTCCTCGGAAAATAACAGTAAGTGTAATTATGCTTTTGCATTACTAGTTAGTTTTTAAATAAGCTGGGGCCTAATTATGCTGACAGTTGTTCACATACGTAACTAAGACAATTACTGACTGGAAGAATGTGTGATCCAAATGTTGACTGGCCAAGTTGTGCGTGTTTGAGACTACTGTCTTTCTCCAGTTGTCTCAGATTAAATCCATTGACTGATTCTGCAGTGAGCTTTGTTATGCAGCATCACAGGGGCTGGGTTATGTTCGGTACAAGAAAAACTTGTGTAATACAGCTGGATGACCAATCTATGAAGTATGCCAAGAGTAGTTCAGGGCAGTCATAAAGGCCAGGCAAAACACTGTGGGACAAATTCAGCCATGGGCTGCCAGGTAGCAACTTCTGGGCTAAAATCAGGTACACAGGTACAAGGAAGGAAAGGAGGAAGGGGAAAGAAATGTACTTGGTTTTGACGGTTCTGCAGATTAGCTACATGTAGATGTGTTAATTCTATTTGAAATCTTTTATCATCTCCAGAGACCCTGCAAACCACCCATGGAACTTTCAATTAGCAAACTGCAATATTCACAGTGAAAGGCCTAGAAGGGGAACTCAGGAATCAAAGTTAGCTTTTGCAATTCAGCTCTGCAAAAATGTGAACTTGAAATATAGTTTGAAAATTAAAATAACCTACTTCAAAGGAAACCAACTTTTTCTTCAAGCCTTTTTTAAGACATCAGGTTAATTTCTGCTACAAAATAGTAAGAGTTTTTTGGTGGTATTATGAAGAGAAGGTTTAGAAAGCAGATGTTCTACAGATGTTGATGAACACTTGATTGCCAAGATCATTGAAATACTATTGCCTTCACTGTAAAAAAACATACCTAACAGTTATGTGAGAATACAACTACTTGGCCAAAATAATAATAATAATGCACATTTTAACATCAAATAAGGTTCATCTTTCATAGTTTTGCATTAACATCATCTTTTCTGTCTCCTTATGCCTCACTCTAGCCAATTACTGTTTTCCAAGATTTGATACTGTCTTTCATCATCATTATTTATTCTTATGGCTTACAACTTACTATTTTTTGAGGCATGATGCAAAACATTCATCGTCTCTTCTTCAGTGTTCTTTCTGTCACTCATCTGAAAGGTCTTTTTACTGAAGTGGATGTCATAATATCAGCTTGAATTCACTGAAGAGAAAAAGAAGGAAAAAAAAGACCTTTATTTAAAATCTTTTCTTGTAGCTGTTCCCTGTCCCTCCTACCTTAACAGATAATTTCCCCCCCACGTAAGCTCATCCTGTTCTCACACAGGTACATGACACGGTTCATCACTCAATAATCCACAACTCCCTTTGATTTTCCTTCCTTTTTTACCCCCCATAACTGTACTTTGATGTTTAAGCACATCGTCTTTCTCCAAATAATTTAAAATAGAATATTGGTTCTTGAAAATTAATTGTTCGACTATTTTAATTAAATAAAGCGTTGCTGAATAATGATAATAATTTTGAATTTATATAGTATTTTTAGATTGAGAAAATCCATCAGGATGGAGCATTCTCAGAAAATCTTAAATGAGTGCTGGTTTTTTTTCAGAACATGCAGTTACAACTTGAGGTTTTAGATTATTAATATACTTAGAGCTCTGTAGGAAACGTTAAACCTTTTGCCATAGGACTGAATAGTATTGCTTTCTTCATGAGAAACTGAGTAGTACTTAGACAACTGATGAGCCTTATTTTGAAAATGAATTTCCACATATTGCTATGGGCAAAGTAATAGCAAGACTTCAAAATTATCCATATCCTAAAGAAATCATTAATCTATAAAAGTTTGTCTTTGCTTTAGTATTTTTATTAGTAGAGTTTTGTCTGTTCCTAAAATTTTGCCCGCTTCTCTTCCCTTCCTTCTCACTTTTAGCCTTTTGGTGTTAATCAGCCTGGTCCTTACATCATGTACACAACTGTTGACGCAAATGGATACCTGAAAAATGGGTCAGGTAAGATAATTTCACAAGAGTAGACACTGCTAAATAATAGCAATAATCTGAGGAAAGAGATGTGGATATTTTGGATCCTAAATCAGTGATAATGCTCTCACCCTGAACATTGTGCTCAGAACTGTTTATTCTACCCTAGGAAAAATAGAGAAATAACATGACCTGAAATGTGTACCAGATAGCTGCAAAAACATATTCGAATACTCTGTAGTACTTCTGTACTCATAATGCTTAAAGTTGGGCTTTAAACTATAAGCCTACATTTTTGTTCAAGCTGGTAATTACTGCCAATATGAAAATTCTGAGTATTTTTTTTCTAATTGTACAAATTCATTTTAACAAACTAATTATTCTGCCAGTTTTGCTCTCCGCTTCATTGCTCTGAAAGGTTTCTTTATAAGCTAAATCTAAGAGCTCACTTATTTAGTTAGAATCACTTAGAACCCCACAGTAAATCTAGAGATTTGTAGTTAATCTAAGAGATAGTGTATCAGGCCCATGCCCTTAGGCAGCCAGTTCTGGTGGGTAGCAACTAGCATATCTCATTATTGGCAGTTAGCAAGATGACGGCTGGCAAACTTCGTCAGAGCCAAGTCACTGTACAGCCTATCTTGTTAACCATACAAAAAAACACTGGCAAAGGTCCGCACAAGATCTCTCTCCTTATCCTTTAAAAGTCTAGATTCTTGTGGATGTGAAACTTACAAAAAACCAAAAAGACAGCATAATTAAGTACTCCCAAATAACTTGAATACACTAGCCTACTGAAGCTAATTGTAATTGAAGAATACATGCCACAAATAAAACTACCAGTTCTGTAAAATTCAACAGCTAGTTAGAAAAAAAAAATTCCACATGAGAAAAAGACTTTACATAGAGATCAACAGTTATTCAGTCTGGTTTTGTCCTCAGGCTGGCCATGTGGTCAACACACAGTTGGAATTAGCTGTAGCCTGAAATGTTCTTGCCCAAGCAGTAACAAAGGAGCACAGCAGGGGGAAAAAAAAAAAAAGCTTAGCGTACTGTGGAGAAGTTATGAGGAAACAGAAGATAAGGCTCAAAAATGTTGCACGTGCCAGATAGCAAGTAGGCCTGCTTGTAGAGAGGTGCGGGATTCATCACCATGTAAATCCAGACATGTTTTGTTTCACACTTTGTCCTGGTTTTGAAGGCAATTTAATTCAGGACAGTTTTTTAGAGACTGCTACTGTGTTGTTCATATTACTTTAATGCTCACTGGTGTGCCTTTTCTGCTCTGTACTTCTTAATGGCTGGGTGTCTTGGGTTTTGAGCTATTTTGCTCCCATGTTGCGTATTGACTGTAGACTTGAGTTTGTGAACAAATACTGGTAAGAATACTAAGAACGAATGCTAAGAATACTACTAAGAACACTGCTGAAGATGAGCAATATTATTGTACCCCTTTTTTAAAAGACTTAAGTGCTTGTTTTTCAAAAGAGCAAAAGTGTAAGCAGCTTGAAAATATCTTCATATCTTAATAAAAGCTCTTTCTTTCATGAATTTGTGTAATAAAAATTTGAGTTCACTAATCTTTCTGCTGTTATCTAAGCTACTTGCAGTTGATTGCTGCACCTCTATTCTTCAGGGCTGTCTTCTGAGAATATGGATATCAGGTATCAGATAAAGCTCCTTTGTGACAGCTGTTGTTAGAGCTGCTGGAAATTACTGTAATTTCTGGATTACAAAATTTCTTTCCAGCCTGCCACTAGAAGTTAGTTTGGTGCATTCTTTGAATGAACGTGCATCTAAATGAAGAGGTCAGTGAGTTTAAGGAAGCACGATGTATTTATTCCTTCAGGCTCACTGGTACTTACTGTGGACCCGCCTAAATTTGGTACCCCTGTTTAATGAAAAAACAGCTTCATAATCCCTTCGGCCATGTACGTTTTGAATAGATACCTATGCCCAATCGTGTTATCAAAAGTACTGATTAAGTAACAAGAAAAAAAGACTTCTTTGTATAAATGGAGAAATGCATTAGTGATTAGTGACACCATCAAACTGATCTTTTTTTCATTAGCGAAGTGCTATAAAATGACTATAAATCAAATAAACTACAACACAACCTCTGAGATCTAATTATACTCATCTAGATGCAACCCTCATGTAGTCAGAGCAGTTTTTCACTGTTTATTGGTGCGTAACTCTATATCAGACTTACAAGTCTGATATTTAAAGTGAAGTCATACTATACATTTATAAGACTGCATCTAACAGCAGTAGAAATCTGTATGATCCAGTTCTTTTAGACACTTTATATTTGGGATACCATATATTGTAACTCTAGAGGATTGGAGGTCGGCAGACCTGTACGGTTTATGATATGCTGCTTTTTAAAAAAACTTAATTTTTATAAATTGACGTAGTCTTAATCAGAAGATGAAAAATAATGCATTTGTGGTGTCTGAAGTTCCAAATGTCTATTAAAAGCTTAATTCACAGCAATATAAGCTGATTTGAAACTTACCTTGAGGAAATAGAGAATTACAAGTTTAGATGGGATTGGTTTGTGTGCACTCATTACTTAAGCAATCTTATAATGTAACCCAGTGGCAAAATAAAGGTGTTCCAACTACTGACCTCTGTGTCATGGAAGAATGCCAGTAACTTAGAAATTCCCTATATCTGTGCAGGAATAAAGCTAACTTAAAATTTGGCCCTATTTTATGTATCATTTTCTTAAACTTGGGGAGTTGGGGATGTTGGTTGTTTTTGTTTGTTTTCTGGATCTCTTGAAAGGAAAGTAAGTAGTTTCTTTAAAAAAACATTGTCCTAAGGTTGGGTAGTTCTTTTCACGATGGTTACTTTTAGGAATGCAAAGTTCAATTTACTTACAATTTACTATGGGAAATATCTATCAAATATGATTTCATACTGCTATAGTACCATTAATCTTCACTACTACCATATTTGCAATAATAGAAACCTAACAGAGCCCAATCATGATGAATTTCCTTTTCTGTTTTGACATTATGAAAAAACAGTAACGAGTTCCAATGCATTGGGTGACCCTCACAGTAATGCTGCAGGGAACTTTGTAATACTCTTTGATCAGTTTCTCAACTGTAATGTGTTAATAGATTTTTTCGAGTCTGTATAATTCCTTCAAGTGCTTCTCAAAGTCACATTTTCCAAACCTATTATATTAAGTTTTTAGCTAAACTTTCTTCTTTCTCAAGTCCTACTTGTAAAATTCAGTAAATGTCTTCCTAACTGGAATTATTGGCCTACAGGTTATTATCTTGAAATGCATTGTCTATTACAGCCAAATCGTATTCTATTTGACTTCCAAGAAAAACCTCAAGCAAGGCTTTCATGTGTATTGGCTGACAGTACCAAACCCAGATGGCATTTTTGGGCCATGTATAAACCTTCAAAACATCTTTTCCACATTAAGCTTTGAAAGCATGGCATCTATATACCATTTTAAAACTAATTTTTGTCAATTTATTTCCATTTTTTATATAATATCATGGAACAATCCATATCCAAATCTTTTAATTTTGTGAAAGCAATAATGAGAGAATCTTATAGTTTATAATTACATTTTTTATATAATCTCTTTCTGAAATAGTAACGTGTCTAACAGTGTTGTTCTTTTTCTAATGAACATTCTATATTCAGTTTATGTTTTCCTGTCAGCTGATGCTATTTGCTGTCTTTACCAGAAGTCCTACCAGAGGAACAGTTATTGGTTGGACCATTTGAAACCAAACTAATCCATTCTCCTTAAGTTATGCTTCCATCGCTGGGCTAAAGTAAATCACAGAATACGTGACAGAATGTTCACCATTCTATTTCTGATGTTCTTAATTCTGCAGGTCTTTAGTTGTGAAATACAGTATCTTTCATGTATGCAGTATTCATGCAAACAGAGTAACAAGGCACATACGGCTGTCCTTATCAAATTCATTATAAACTTCTTTGATCTGCCAAGTCTTAACTACAGCAAATTTGCATAATTGAGAGTCTTTTTTAAAACGTTGTTAGAATTATTTTCTCTACTGTTAACATTCCAGTATGTTGTTAAAAGATAGCAGAATAATAATTAGTGTGCATTCAGGGCTTTTTACTTCTACACTCCTCAATTTGCCTGTAATCTTACAACAAGAAATATTGTTAAATTAACTAAAAGGAATAGCAATTGCCAAAATGAGCATCAGTATTGGGTCTTACATCTTCCACTAACATCTCCACAGACCTTTCCTCTCTGAGAGAGAATTCAAGTGCAACAGCTTTTACATTGAATGCATTTTATGATCAGATCAGGTTCTGGTGTAAATCTGGGAGAAGCAGGTAAACTAATTTCAGCCATGCACTCTGATCCTGCAACTTGCCTTCTCCCTGTTTTTTTCTCTTGGAGCTTTTATTTTTTCAGGAGTTTCAGCTCCACATCTGCATTTCCAGGTTTTTATTGGCTTCTAAGGATTTTCTAATATTTTTCGGAGAGAGTTTTTCAGCTGAATCCTTCAATCAACAGTACCTGGCATAAACTAGAGTACAATGGCTGAACTTGAGCATAGAGTAAATTAAAGCTGTTCTTGTGGCATGGTGGAGATACATGAGCTGAATTTAATAAAGATAGCAAATGCAAGCCTGCAAGCCTAGTTTATTTTTCATTTATTTTAGGCTTCAGCATCCTAAAAAATAGCATTTGTGATAATGAATTAGCATTCTTACTCTATGGTTTTGAATATGTTTGTTTAAAGACTGATACCAGTTAGATAAGGCCAGTATCACTGCAGATTATGTCTATACTGCCCTATTTATTAACAGTTCTGACCATGGCTAAGCTGCATTACTTCTCAAATAACGATCCTTTGTGTTTTCTTGAAAGGAGTACCTACTTGATAAGTTTGATTCCGTTTATTTTATTATCAGTAACATCAACTGGTTTTCTTAGAATTAATATCCTTGTAGACTCAGAATAACATAAATAGGAACAGATACTTTAATATAGAGTAGCTGGTTAATTTACTGAAGTATTTTCAGAATCTGCACAAGGACAATTTCATGTTGTAGCATCAGCGCAAGAGAAGCATTCTAAATCTGTTATTAGACAGTTGCAAAGGCTGAAGAAGTTAAATTGCTGAATAGCCCTGTAGAAACATTATACCATGAACACCAAGCTACCTTTAGCTATCACCGTCTTTTTATTTGGTTTTCTCTCTGCTCCCTCTCCCCTTTTCACTACAATCCATTTTTTGTCTTCCTGCTTTCTTTCTCCCTCTTCCATGGAACATCTGAGCCCTCAAATACCTTCACTTTCTCTCCTTTGTAGGCGAGATGCCTTGAAGCCTGTCTGTGTGCTGCTTTGCACTGACAGATAGGACTGGCAGCTCTGCAATTCCATAACCTGAGCAGGACTGGCTGACTCCTTGGCACGCTGACTAGGCAGACAGCTGAGGGAAAATACAGCTCTCTGTAGATATTTTTGTGATAAGGGCACCTCTGGCAGAGAGGGCCTGTTAGAAAAAGCTTTTTGAGATGTTTTTTGATGTATGTACCAATTACATACTAAACAGGACTGGAGCATCAAGTTGATATATATTTATGTGTTTTGTCTGCAGCTTCTGATATGGACTTCTTAATTTTCTCTCTCAAAGTAGATCTGTATTGGATTTTATAGTTAGTATGGGTTATTGTTGCAGCCTGTGTCTACCAAAAATTTTACAACTGTTGGTCAGGAGCCACAGAACAGTAAATTATTTGTGTTTACTCAAAGGTGAGTATCCATGACTATCCATAATATTATGCTGTGAACACCTTCATTGGATTGCTTGTATGGATCGAGTCATAATTTGCTTTAGCTGTATGGCTGAAGTTCTGAGGACTGATAAATACTGCATTTCATTTTAAAGCTTTGGTTTTGTTTTAAGCTTTCCGTGATACAAGGACCATTCACATGCTGATAAGTCCTGCCCTTCTGGCTTTTGGAAATCTGTTTACTCTTAGTTGTTGCATTGTGTTCTCATGTGTGTTCACCTCGCGGTCCAATTTAGTTAAACAGCATGTGTAGCAGTTTTAATAGTAATGAATTACAGTGTAAACATTGAAGAATATCCCAGATAAAAGCAAACAAAGCTTGATTTCAGTAGACGCTTGACAGTGCAGAATTCATTATGTAGAATTCTAGTATATAATAGGAAGATGTTATAGATGGAAGAAGCTTGAGTCATTTAATAATTGAATATCTGAATTCTGTTAAGAGATTTTCTGGTTGCTACAGGTGGAGATGAGGTATGTTTTTCTATCTAACTTCTTTTTGTATAGAAGCCTTTCTTGAACTCTTAATATTGCATGCAAAATTACCAAACTTTAAATATAAGGCATTATAAATAAGACAACTTTACCCTGTGCAAAGGGTTTGAATATCAATAATATGATCATATAATTTTTGCTTTTCTTAAAGGGTTGGTTATTCTAGTTTTACTCTGTAATTTTCTGGTGTCAAGTTGTAATTAATGAAAACATGTTCCAATATAATTGCATCAGCTTTGGTGCTTGGGCTGTCAGAAGTATTGTGGATGTCAGCAGCACCTAAGGCATCTAAGTTGCAAATACACACATTCAATCCGCTTCCATATTTTTTTCTGGAACTCCAGGAAAAAATATTGTAGGAAAAGGCGAGAGGTGAAGTTGTGCTGTGTTCATCTAGAATTTCCTTAGCAAACACCCAAGTCACAAGAGGGAAATATCCTCAGTGCTTCAGAAACTCAGGTTGCCATTCTGCATACTAATAACCAAAAAAAGGATCTCTTACTCCACTATATTTTCCTTTGTTATCTCATCAGTAGGCTACAACTCCAAAGGCAGTAATAAGGGAACTAAAGTAAAGCTTTCAATGAGAGCTGAGGAAATTCAATTTTCCAACTCTCTGAAAGATTTCCAGCCTTTTTAGTTTTTGGTGACTGTCAGATAAGATGTTTTCTACAATAAATTGTGGTTTTTTTTACCAGAAAAGCCACCTAAATTGTTAACAGGTAAAAAGAATGTATGTCTAAAACTAAACAACTCTTTGTTACATTTTTGTAGGATCAGGGGTTGGGAGTGGGGGTTGGGATTTTTTTTTGACAAGTTAATACATACTTCACAAATACTACTTATAGTATTCACAGTTACTATTTATATACATACATATATACATACACATATATACATACAGCTTTTGACAAATACATCATTTTTCCAATTAGAGGAAAACATAGCAACGGGACAAAATGATGTAGTATTTTCTTGGATGAAAATATATTTGGCTATTCAGTCCTCTAATATATCAAATCTGGGGGACTTTTGAAAGCCTAAATATTTTTCCTATATTAGAAATTAATCTGAATGGCTTTAATAATTTTAATTTCTAAATGAGGCTTTTTAATTGAAGTTTAATAATTAAAAAAAAAAGACTACAGGTCTGAAATGGAAGTTTCCATTAGTCTGGAAGTTTTTGTAGTGGTCTCATACATTCTGCTCTGTATTTACTCTAAACTTGTTTAAACTTGAAAAATACCGGTGTTGTGAACCTAGTTATGTAGGTTCAGCTAAGCTGGTTCAGACATCCTGTATCACACATAATCAGTTCCGTTTAAAAAAAATAATAGAAAGCATTGCATCTACATGTAAATGCAATCACCTTCCATTAATAAAGTTCAATTCGTTTCATTTGAGCTCTTATATGGCTTAGGTGTAATCACCCTGAAGTAAGCTGCTGAGGACATTCAGCAAGTTTATGTCAGCATAATGGAAATAGAAGGAATATGTCTTCATTCAGATATAAAAGAGCAAGTACTGTATGTTATAGACAACATGTAATTTGGTATTCAGACAAGACTTTCAAAAGGTTAATGGTATGGATCGCTTCAAATTTTATATGCCAGACTTCAAAGATAAGGAGATGGATACAGAGATGATCAGAACAATTTTTGAATATCAAACTCTGCAAAAATTTTGTGAGGTTTGGCTGCCTAACATCATGAGCTTTTTCATAAAAATTCAGACTGACAGGCTGAAACCACTTAAAACCATGTCTTAAAATGGTGTGGGTTTTTTTTTACTCTAAGCTTTTTGAAGCAATAAACTTACTGACTTGCAATTTAAAACAAAAATATTTATGTCAACACCATATTCTGAGTTCATACCGCATGATATATCTGGGTACTTCCAAATTGCTTTTTAAAAAAAACAAGCATAAGAAAAGACAGTGTGTACTAGCAATAAGAAAATTTAATTTCAGTGTTGAATAGCCTTTAAAGGAATATTAAAAAGTAATAATACACAGCGTGTACAGGTGAAGGCTGCTTTGTGTATGGTTTTTTTTAATTCCTGTTTATAGTAACAGTTTTACTGGTCAAGTAAAGAAAACTGTGAAGCAGCAACTCCTTTCTTCATCTTGCTTGCTTACAGTTCGGAAAGCTCAAAGAACAGTCTTAATGTAAGCAATAAATCCTGCCTTCCTACTGAAGATGGAATGGTAGTTTCAAATTTTCTTGGCATAGGTAGAAATCTGTCTACAGTTATTTTACAACAGAGCAAATTACTAGAGTTGCTGTTTACATTAAATTTGAAATATTTTCATAAGTAAATGAATTATCAGTAACTGTAAGCTTCAGATAAAGTAATTAAACATTAAAATAAATAAAGCAATAAATTAACAGTAGTCAGTAATTTTTTTATTTTTAATTGTTGTTCAAAGTTTTTACACTTCTCAGATGAACATTTGCCATTTTTATTACTTTTTTGCAATTCTAAATGGAGCATTTAAGTAACTACCAAACTTTTATAGAAGTTCATAGATGCAAGTGGAATAAAGCAAGAAAGTTTCAGTGATCTCTCATATTTGTAATCAGTTGGCTTTAAAATAAACTACAACCTTCTATGTGCCATCCTCCCAAGTCCTGCTTAACTAAATTCTCCCAATTTTAAGGCAAATTAAAAAAAAAAAAAAGTATTTGTACTGTGTAGTAGGAAGCATTCCTTCCTGACCTTTGCAAATGATTTATTTATATCTTGAAGCATAAGATTTCATCATCGTTATCCAAGTAGGCATAAGAACCAGTACTAGTAGCCATGAAATTATGCAGTGCTTTTAAGAATTCTATGCGGTATCTAACTCTCTAAACTCTTCAAAGGCTGACTGCACACACTGTGTGACATTTTCTTTTATTTCCTTTAATTTAGTTGACATTCATTTGTATAATGAAAGAAAAAAGGAAGACCTAAGTTACAGTCTCCTCATAATCCTAAGTATTTCACTCAAAAGTCATTCTAAAAACCTTTCAATATTAAATATTACAGAAGCACCTTGTTCTTTTGGGAGAACTCCTTCAGAAATCAGCATTACTGAAACAGTATTTTAAAGCAAATTCTTTGTTGTGTTATAGCATGATTAAGTATTAGACATTTTGTTTGTTTTTAAAACAAAGTCAAAGTTAATAGAGAAAAATTTGACACTCAAAATCCTGACACTGCTATCATATTTAAAAACAACAATAGCAATAACAACAAAAACTGTGTCTATTGATCACGTAATTCTATTTGCAGAGGTGGAGTGCCTTTAAACTTATTAGTCTGGGAAGGGCTGAAATCACTGTGGTTTTTGAGATGCTGATATCCATGCTGTGGAACCAGATCACTTGCTAAGAAGCCTTCTAGGGAATGAACAAAGAATCTGCAGAGGATCTGAATCAGTTTGCCAGACATTAGGATTACAAGGTTTTTATTTAAATGGAGTAATTGGCTACCTTGGAAATGGCATGTTAGGGAACCTGTCAATAACTGCACACTTCTGTTTTCCTACTGCCTTTTCAGGAGAGAAAGAATGTTATTTTTACCATATAGTCTCTCATTTAGTTCTTAATAATTACATGCTCTTGATAGGATGTAACTTGCAACCACTGTAATCCTGTTGTCATTAAATCAAATTATTATGTGAGAATTTGTTTATGAGCGTATTCTCAGCTAATTTTGTGACACAAGAAAAAACAATAATTAGTGATTACTATTAGCAAGAGTTAAAGCGAACCTTCTCATGTTGAGTCCGAGCTCGTGAGTCAATGGGGCAAGAGATTTGGTACTAGCCATGTCTAAACAAACATGAATAGCTCTTTTCTTCTCAGCTTGTAACAAATAGCAAAGTTTAACACAGAAAAGGTGCTCAAAAGAAGCATCTTAACCTATAAATCTAAAGCATTTAATCAACTCTCCAATTAAGTGCTCACAAATAGTTTGCAAATGTGGGCTTTAGCCTTTTTTTTTAAGTCACTAATGCAGTTACTATTACTTGAACACTTTTATAATTGGCCCTGAAATGTATTTGTATAGGAAGGGTTGTTTCAAAAAGCTTATTTTCTTATTTTCTAATTTCATTTCAGCTGGACAGCTCAGCCAGTCAGCACATTTTGCTCTCCAGTTGCCATACAACGTGCTGGGCTTAGGACGTAGTGCTAATTTCCTCGATCATTTGTATGTTGGCATTCCTCGTCCTTTAGGAGAAAAGGTTAGTTGAAATTTATGATTCTTAAGCTAATATTTCTGGTATAACCTTTCATAATAGAGTTTGCATAGAAAAATTGCCAATGACACTTATTTCAGAAGTGTGAATATCAAAGTAAGTTTGAATACAGAAAAGTTTGCCAAAGAAAACCACCTTGCACGTCTGGTTTTTAAGGTGAGTGTAAGCCCCAAAGCCAACAGTAAAACTAAAAGATGACTGAAGTTGTGTATAAATGTTCGTCATATGGTGCTTGTTTAATTCATAAATGTGCATTAGACCTGATGGTCCAATTATTATGGTCTCAGCTGTAAGATTTCCCTAGGGCTGCTCTGGCTGGCCTGTAAACTCACGCAATCCTTTCTGCTTCAGTGAAAGCACCGTGATCAATACGATAGGAGGCAGAGGTTACTGTGATCATCTCATCTTGAGGTGAAACATAAAAGGGTTCTGACTGTTCACAGTCCTTAAAAATCTGCTTATATTACTTTAAAAAATGAGGTAGTTGTATCAGTCTACCGCTGAAATTCTGGTTTGGATAATTGGTAAAATTCCTTCGTAAAATTGGTTCTTTTTTTCTTTCCCTATTATGTTGTTGCTTTCTGTCTGCATTTTGAGTAGATACGATGTTTCATGTTAACAGCACTTCTCTTGCTTTAGACTTTGTTGTTGTTCTTAAAGTCATTTGGAGCTTTCAGAATAAAAGACTTACATAAATGTAAGGGGAAAAATCACTTAAAAAAAAAAAACCACCACTTCTGAGGTTTTTTTTCCTTTTCTATGTTTCAGTAGAGACAATACTTTGCTTTTAAGTGTGTTGGCTTATTAGGAATTGACATAGCCTTTGTTTTACTTTCAGTCCGTAAGAAAACAAGAATGGACAGCTATCATACCAAACTCCCAGCTTATAGTCATCCCATATCCTCATAATGTTCCTCGAAGGTAATTTCATTATTTTGAATTGCATGTCACAAAATTACATTATTAATGCAGATTTTAAATTAGGCATTCTTTTTTCCTTTTTTCTTTTAAGTTGTATAGAAAGTGACTCTAAAAGCAGTGAAGGAGTGGGACTCAGTTCTGTTGCTGGTGTTGCCACTGTGACTGGACAGACTATTTTTGAGTATTTACATATAATTTTCTGTAATAAACATAAGCAATTAATATCTATTACCAGCTGAACTCCTGTATACAATAACGTATTTGCTGGATTTACCAGCATTATTTTTGACAAACTGTAAGCGTGGTAATGATTGAAGCAACCATTTTGGTTTCACCAAACATGCAACTTCTGCCCAGTTGCATACAAAAGCTTCAATTCCACTCTTCTGAACACAGTGTCTGTTGCCACAGGTATGAATGTTCTTCCTTAAGTAAAGGTGAAGGGGTTACTTACATAAGCTCTTCAAAATTGAATTCATTTTGAAATTAAAATGTTTGTCTCAGAAATTGAGCATGTTTCTGTCGTTGCTAGAGAAAACATTAGTCACATATTACAGCTGCTTTTTGCCGCTTGATCTACTAGTGAGGTCAGTTGCGTTTATCATGCAGAAATGATTCTGACATCAGATTCAGCAGCTAATTTTACTACAGAACAAATAACAGTTGAGAAGTGATGTGCCACTTGAGTTACTAATTAACCTCAGGAATAACATCTGCCAGATGGAGAAAATTTAGTTACAGTGTTAAGGTATTTAAAGGTATGCATTATGAAGAATTTTTTTAGTCATCTTATCCATAAGCTATTTCTGCTTTTTTAGAGAGCAAGCTTATGGACACTAAACTGTGGAGAATTGAATTCCAGAAGAATTAAGATTTCATTAAAAAAAAAAAATTCTTAATTTATCATTCCTTTTAACATAAATATGCCGTTTCCTGAGAGGACTTGGTACTGCCTCACCACAGGTGATGGTGCGGATAGCTTTCCCACAACAGGATGTCTAAAGGATAAAAAGAGTGTTACTGAGTCTGGGGACCCCACAACATTCTAGGGATGCCTTCCAGAAGTTCTTCAGCTGCCTCATTTTGTTGCTTTCCAGCATTCTTCTGACATAGCCAACTGGTTCTGCTGCCTACAACTAGGACAAAGAAGTCAGTCTCTGAGGATGCCTGTGGCACCCCTGGATAAATAAACGCAATTTCAATGGCATTACTTGAAAATAATTACATTAAGCTATGTATTTCCCAGTAAACACCATTAAGCTCCAGTCTCTAAGTACAGCCACTAGGTTTTTGTGGGCCAGGCTGCTACTTACCTCAACACTAGCAAGTTATTTTGATCTTTATAAATGAAATCTATTTTCTACTTCCTAATTAAAGGTATTAACATTTCCTTGGATTTTCCTCTTTTGTATAGCTGGAGTGCCAAGCTGTATCTGACCCCAAGTAACATAGTGCTGCTAACAGCTATAGCCTTAATTGGTGTCTGTGTTTTCATCCTGGCAATAATTGGCATACTACACTGGCAAGAAAAGGTAAGTTAAATTAGCTGTATTTTTCTATATTTTCTATGCTATTTAACATTTCCTTGTATTTGATAGACTTGTACGTTTTTGAGTAGCTCTGTATAATTTCTGACACAGACTGCATTAATTCCCAAAACGTGTTGGTTTGTTATTAATTTGGTATTTATTGCAAGCTTAAAAGTTGGCATTGTTTCCACTTAAGCTTGAAGGCACTTAAAAAGGAAAATGAAGAAAAGTATTGATAAGCTTTTGCCATTAAACTGTTATTCCCAACTAAATGAGAAGTTTTTGGTTCATATCTAAGCTTTCTATTTTGCAGAGTTTTAAGAAGTACAGTATTCCAGAAAGGGGACATATATTCAATTTCCTTAGTTTGAGTTGCTGGTAATCTGAAAAAGAGGAAAAACATTTCTTTTTTCTGTAACTATCTTTGGTGATTGCACTCACATTAGCATTCAAGAGTGTATAGGGAGACAATTGTGTGCATATTGGCTGCTTTGCTCTGTGTGTCTGAATTATACATGCAGTGTATAGAAATCTATTGATTTGAAGAAGCATTTTGAAAGGGGCCTTTCAAGTCACAAAAGAAACGCGTTCCCATTTTTCTTAACTATGTGCAGTTCACAATCATATCCAACTGGCAGGATTGCCAATAAATGCTACTGCATACCCAAACCATAATCGTAGCTGTCAAATAAAATTACTGCACATTTTGACATGGTAGAACTGTTTGTTATTTTGTGCTTGTGGAAATAAAATGACCTTGTTAAACATTCAGATAGGCTTTGCGCATGCTTCATATTTAAATGTTACTTGTCTGTCATTCTCCACTCTTTAAACTGTTAAATATGATCTCCAAATCATAGCGATGCACGGAATGTAACACACACAGCAAGGAAATACAAATTTTATGACGACTGTCCTTAACGTGTCCTAATGTACCAAGAAAGCATTGCTAAATGGTAGCTTGGACTGTGTGCTGCCTGGGTTTAACTCTGTCTCCAAGACATCTAAAGCAACAGGATTAGCAAAAGCTATGTTTGGGCTTTGAGTTGTGAAGGACTCTGCGGAATTCCATCTGGAGAAACTGAGATTTAACGACAACGTTTAAAACTTTTTTTGCTAATAATAATTCTTGTATTTTAATGTAAAGAAGCACTCAACCCAGAGTGGGTGCTTTCTGAGCCATTTTAAGCCCCATTCATTAAGTATATGTGAATGAAGTGGTATAGGTTAGGTGTTAAACTCCTTCCCAACAGCTGCATCTTGCTCAAAATGGGCACAAATATTTGGATAAATTGTGTATTTTTAGATTACTATATAAACAGTTGTTAATTTCTATAATTTTCAAATACCCTTCTCACTGATTTTTTACCTTCCCCATTTTAGAAGAAATGGTTGAGGTACAGGACAAGTAAAAATACTGACCAAGGCAGTATTGTGAGCCAGTGGCATGACTGGGGGTTAAACTCCAAAGTTTCCTGTTTCTAAGTTTACGTTTGGTTTTCTGCCTCTTTCACTAATCTTCTCATAAGAATACTGTTCTGCCTCAATGCTGTTTTCCCTGCAGACTTCTAGAGTCCCTATCACAAAGAAAGAAAGGGGAAATACACTGGCAGCTGCAGTCTCTTCTTTTCCTCCAGAGGTTGTATCTGTATGTAAGATGCCGTGCTTTACTCAGAAGTTAAAAGAAAGCATGTACTTTGACCTCTGCAGATAAGTAGCAGGAGAAGTCCTTTGTCTACAATAGTTTTTAGGCACTCAGCTGCCAGCCATTACTGTATTGTTTAAATAACTGTAGTATTTAGGGATACTATGTTGCTCTGACATTCCTTAGAAATTTTTGATCCATTAAAAAAAAATGAATGGCTTTGAGTTAATAGTTTTTACTTTTGATACATCGTATGAAAGAGAAGGTGAGGAAGAATTGAAGCCATTATTTCATCTTACAACAATATAGTCTGCTACATTCCTGTACTTTGATTCTTTTTAATTTGCTTTGTGATCTTGGGACTTGTCATGTGAACACTAGACATTGATGATAAGCCTTGCTAGGGAAGTTTTGATGTATTCATCAGAATATCAGTTACCAACAAATTTTGAAGTTGTAATTTTTTCATGAAGCAGGCAAAAAATTGAGTGAAAATTGCTTTCTAAGTGAGCCTACATAACGTTGTAGAATGTGACAAGCATTTTAATTTAGCAAAGAGTATGCCACTCCTCTTTTCCCACCCCATTTTTGACATTCACAATACTACTGGCATTGATAAAGACTGCCAAAAAGCCAGGCAGATGTATCTTAAACTTCACTGACAGCCCTGCTGCTGCCACAAAATGCCATAAACTCCAATAGTTAAATGACAGCTCAGCTGCTGTCACAAAATGCAGTAAAAGCCATAGTTAGCCCACTGGAATCGCTGTCATACATAAACATTGTGTGATGAGGAAATCTCTGGCCTTGAGCCAGAGCAGATGACAAACTTTAATGGCAGAACACATGCACTGATTTCTACCAAAATTGTCATGTATATTTATCAACTCGGGTACAAATCTGAATGCCCACATAACAGCATACTTGTAAAGGCTTTTCTTCATTTTACTCATTCATCAAAAAAAAAAGGAAAAAAGAAAAAAAGTGTAAGCAAGCTGAAAAAGCATTTAAATTTGTTTTGCTGAATTTTCTTATAGTAGGATTTATAGGGACTGTCTGTCATGAGAGAGAACATGTTACAGCACCTTCCATGGGTTCTAGGTGCAATTTAAGTATGCTTCTCTTTTCCAAGCACAGTCCAATCCAAGCTACTCTTTCAGCAGACCACTGTGTGTTCTGCAAAAATAAGTGGGGCAATACATCCTACCTCACATTTTCTGAATACAAAAGCATGGAACAGTCCTTTTTTTAGCCTACTTGGTGCTGTTAATTGTTGGTTGGACCGCTGTCTTTGTCTGAATTTGTATTTAACATTTAATTTAAAAAAATCTAATTTTAAGTATAACATAGATGACGACATTTACAGTTTATCCAAAGTAATTTCATCTCATATTAGGCTAAATACATACACACCAGGAACCATCCTTCGGTTTTGAAATATTCCTTTTATAAAAGCATTATTAGAACAACAGAAAATAATGGGTCATAAATACTAAAACAGCTGAGCATTAACAGCAGAAGCCAATTTTGAGTAGATTATTGCTATTACAAACTGACATCATTTAAAAGCTAATTATTGAGGCTTTTACTAGGCTTTTTGCCTTTTGTCAAATGAGTGACTTGGAAAAAATCAACCCTTCTCTGACATTTGACAACTCATTTCTGTAACAGCATTGCTCTATATCCCACAAACTGTTTAGTTTTTTTTTTTTATTTTTCAGAAAGCAGATGACAGAGAGAAGCGACAGGAGGCTCATCGGTTCCATTTTGATGCCATGTGATATGCCTTAATATTTATGGAGGAGCTGCTATTCCTTTGCTTAATTGAAATACTGAATTCTGATTTGTAAAATGATTACCATGGAAAATACTGCTGGTGTGCTATTTGTAAATGTTGCATTATTTGGTATTTATTTGGAACATATTAAAATTAGACCTGAATGTCTCCTATGGCCTTCCAGTTAAAAAAAAAAAAAAGAAAAAACACACTGTATATAATAGCATTTGGTCTTTATTTAACAAAAGTGTACATTTATTTTTTCATAGTAAAAGGGATCATTTTTGCATGTACCATTGTTTACATACCACCAGTTCTTTAGTAATGTATCTGATAGAAAGCTGTGTAAATAAAGTTTAGCATTTTAGTGAGCAGAATACTTTGTACCACTGACATTGGTATTGTCATTTACACATTCCTGCAAAGTAAACTGCATTTCTGAAAATCAATCTTGAGCAGTTTCTCAGATGACATAATCATTAATTGATTGCTTAACCTAAAGTATTCTGTATTTCTCATTGTTTGAATTCATATGTGCAATTGCTAAAGAATTTAGGACTTGGAGAACTAAAAGAAACCTTCAGCGTCAATGCTAGTTCAGTAGCTTATGGGATAGATGCAGTATTTATATATGTTAGTTCTAGAAAGATGATGACACATTAAAAAGAATTGAAGTCATAAAATGTATCAGCGTGACACAAACTGCTTTTGTAATTAAACCATAACCATGTTTATTTTAGAAAGGCCTAAAGGCATGAAAGTCTCTTCTGTGGGTTTTGCTCTTGTAGGAAAGGTGGGGGACTTTGTATTTGGCCAGGTGCTTGGGTTTTTTTAAAGAAACGAAAAGAAGAATTTTGGAGTGGTAGGAGAATCAGGATTGACTCCCTAAAATTCATTACTAACAGATGAAATGTACAAAGATTAAACAAATAGCATAATAGGACACTCAGAATAAGCAATGCCCAATATGCCCAAATACCATAAGGCTGTAATAACATCAGAAGTGGAGTGGCTCTATATATTTATCTGGAGAGTGGAGTATCTCTATATATTTAAAATAGTGATAATGTTACAGTTGCTCAGTATAATTTGAATTCTGATATAGTCTCTAAAAATAATCATGCTTGTATTTAATAGTTGTTCCTATATTCTCAGCGATATGAGTTTACATGATTTATTCCGCATTTAAAGCTGTTGGCTAGCATTCCTAATAAATACCATTTGATAAATTAGAACACACTATCATCAAACTAAAAACTATTGTTCTTACAGTCACCTCAGTAGAGTTAGTGGTCGATGAGAACTCCTTATCTCCTCCAGCCCAGCACCTGTCCTGTAACCTTACATACATTTGTCAATACGGGAAGAGTAAAGGGAGAGCAGGTTCAAAGTTTGAACTGATTCTGTCCTCCCTGAATCACAGTTCAAACTATTTGTTACCACAGCAGTGCTGAAGCGACCCATTATAACAGCAGCTCTAAGTCAAAAATCAGAGAGGTACTGGAAGTCTACTGTTATGTAATTTTTACAAGATACTTGTAATTTGAACTGATCGGGCTCCAACAAAGCAGACTTTCAAATTACATTTCCCTTAGTTTTTAGGATAGCATATTTCCTTAATGCACACCTTTAATATTTCTCTTAGAGTAATGTGAAAAGGTAGATTATTTAGGTAAATCCTTAAGGCTATTGTAGTTTTTAAATCCCACTGCTAGAATTCCCTCCCATCAGCAAAAGTAATAACAGGTTTCACAATTAAGAGGAAGCGCAATCTAATGTGTTCTCTGTCTTTTTCGGATGGTTGGAGAATAAGGCTAAATGCATAATGCCACTGTGGCAGCAAAGTCATCCATAGCCTTCTATCGCAATATAATAAACATAGATTAGCCTCCTTATGTTTTTTGGAAAAATAATTAGGAATGAAATAACCTCATGCTGACATTTAAGCTGTTACCCAGTTAACGAAGCAATGAACTCAGTATCTCGTGCTTTAAGGTGGTTTGCATGCTCAGTAGTGCATTGTTACATCACTTCTTGTACAATACTTTCTTGGAGCTTTAATAGCTTTCTTATAATAAACTTTGACAGGTTCTAACTACTCATAGCTTGGCTTACAGCAGTCTATGCATACTATTCTGAATTAAGGCATTACATAGCGTTAAACCTCTTGTCAAAGGTTTCACATCATATTTGACTTCCATAGGCATCAAAAATTTGTATTGGTAAGGTTGTTAGCCTTCTACCAATAAGTTTTAAAAAGCAGTGTTCATTAGAACGTGTATTTCCAGGTAATCTTCAGTGTAGCTGAGAACTGAGAAACAGTTTTAACTGCATAAATTTTCAAAATACATCCACCATAATACGGCCCTAGTAAGAAATGCTATTGGAAGGCTTCTTCAGTGTGAAATCTCACCTATATAAAAATACAGTTGACATGCCAACTGACAGATGGCTGTTGAAATACCAGCTTGCTTTGTTCTCATTTTCCATGAGAAGCTTTAAGACTGAATCTTCCTACTAAATTTATCATTAATGCAGTATAATCCCCAACAAAAGAACCAACTCTTCTGCTGCAGATTAATAGGCATATTCTATATAGTATGTCATCTCTCCAGTGACGATGAGGCCATCTTTAGTAACAGACAGCTGCTCTAAAAAGATTTGCTACAACTAATTGAAAAGTAATCATTATAAATGCACTGAGTCAATTCAGGACTCCTGTAACTCCTTTCAGACAAATGCCACTTATGTAGAATAGTAGAACTCAACCCTGTAAGTTTCTACTGTATTAGTGTATAGTCATCAGAGCTTAGTTTTGTCAGAACAACGTAAAAGTGCTAACTGTGCCAGCTTTAAAAGTACTGATAAACATAAGAAATATTCTTTAAAATCCAGAAAGGAAAATTACGCTTAGAATAATCTCAAATATTGCAAGTAAATAGTATAAAGACCAGTGATTTCACAAAAATTTCTGTAACTTGAACGCATTCTAAAGGAATAGGCAAATTCTGATAGCAACCTCTCAGTATGTAAAAGGGGGCTACAAGAAAGATGATGTTGAACTCTATAGCAGGGTCTGTTGTAATAGGAGAAGGGGAAACAGTTTCAAACTGGAAGAGGGGAGATTTAGATTGGATGTAAGGAAAAGGTTTTTTGCAATAAGAGTGGTGAAGCACTGAAACACGTTACTGAGAGAGGTGGTGGATGCCCCCTCCCTGGAGACTTTCAAGGTCGGGCAACCTATCTAGCTGTACATTTCCCCATTCACTGCAGGGGAGTTGGACTGGATGACCTTTCAGGGTCCATTCCAACTCAAATGATTCTATGATAATTCTGTGATACATGTTTTCATCAAAGATAGAGACTAACATCATGAAATCGACCTGTATCTCTTTAGCTCTGAAAGACCGCTTTGCTGTTTCAGTAGCCATTCTATTTTTTTCCCCTGATTTTGGCAACTGGACTTTTGTGTTGAGGCTCTGGTGATACTGGCTGCATCTGTCACTTAGAAAATATCAACCATGCAGTACAGTTATTACAATTGACTCCTGTCTTCAGTGAATAATGGAATCCCTTGCATGATCCCTTAAAAAAATCCATGAAATATATGCTAACCTTAGTGCATGACTTAAGATAGAGAGGTTTGTAAATATATTCTAATATACTGCCTAGCAAATACAAAAATATGCAAACTTTCTGAAGAATATCAGTATTCTTAACAGATTATTAGAAAGTTTGCGATATTCCTTTTACCTCAGAGTAAATAAAGTCCATTATGCGTTCATGTATGATTACATACGATATCAGCACAATAAGAGGCCCTTCATTTTACATCATTTTTCTAATTAAAAAGTTATACGTAGGTTGCTCTGAAAGTAATGTCTCCTTTATTTCCACGGAAACTACAGCAGATACAAAGAGCACAATAACACTGTTTGATTGAGCAAATTCTCAGCTACAAAACATTATTGTTAAACATAGTCACCACCATTCGCTAGGGGTTTTCACCAGCAATGAACAAGAGCCTGCGTGCTGTGCTTGTAAAATTCCACACCAGAGGAAGTGACCACTGTCTCAGTCATCACTGATGAAAAGCACCATCCACTGCCTCCCTGTGCTCACACCCACTGTTTGGTCTCCTAACGTTTGCTAAACATTCAGCAAGTATCAATGTATGTCGCTGGGTGCCATTTTTTTTTTTGACATGGAGAATTTCAGTGACACACCTTTGCTTCATGCGCAGTTCCATGTCAGACACCATTCTGTCAGACTGCCCCTCTGCTGCCATCTGTCACAGGCAACAAAACGTAATGGAATATTGGTGGGAAGGTTCAGCATCTACTGCCATACCACCAACACCCACCTCTGATGTCATGGGCCAACAAAATAGGAGGTATTACTTATGGAGCATACCTTGTGTATAATTAGGATTATCAAAAGCACCTAATCCTATTGACAAACATAAGTAACGGAACAGTTAAAATATAAATCCAAACTTCTTTTCGTAACAATTCACTTTGAGCATCTGTATTTTTGCAAACTCTTTTAAAAACAATACACAGGTAACCCCAAGCAAAGTCAAAACCTGACTGCTGGGGTAAGGCTGCTTGTGATGTACAATCTGCTACCAGAGAGTAGCAAATACATTAGGCAATATTAAAATTTAAGCTTCTAGGAGAACACTAATACAAAAAAAAAAAAAAAAAAAAAAAAAGTTTTAAGGAAGGAAGTACTTGAAAAGAATCAGAATCAGATCTAATAATGGCAATGTAAGCCTTGTTCAGGCAGCTATTAACTATACCAAAATGAGCGGCCTCATTGCCTTCCATGAACAACTACTCCTAGTCAGAAATAATGACAACTCAGTAGAGCAGCAGAATACACAACTGGTCATCCCAAAGCAGTTTTCAGTCTTTGTTAACTCCAAAACTCGAGTTTAATTTACTGCAGCTCAGTGCCAGCCTGACCGATGGCACAGCATTTTCTTCCCCAGAAACCAGCATTCTGCAGACTCAGAAAATGGGAAGCCAAAGTTTTTTCTGACCGGTCACTAGTTCACTATATAATATTTTAAAGCACCACCTGTAACGAGAGCTGTAAGAAGACAAAGCAACAGGGATGTCCAGATGAGGAATTTTTCTGAAAGCAGCAGTAAATGATGGCAGAATGTGCCCAAACGCTCGAGCTGATGCTCGTAGCCGTGTCTCCCACACTGACAGCTCGATGCAGCCCTAGGAAAAGAGGAGGCAATACTGCACTTCCCAAGAGTGTAACAGCTCTGTGCAACCTCCGAACGGACAAACTAGAAGTGGAACTCTCACTTAAACACACTGTAGCAGAGTGGTTCTTTGCAATTACTGCCAACTTGTACCGAGCACAAGATATTTCTGTTTTTTCTCTTACTTCTTTTCTGCGAAATAATTGACTACAAATCACTTCCTTGAATGCACATTCAGCTTGCGGCCTGAGAACCACACTAGTTCTCTTGTTTCTTGTATCACGAGTAATAAAAATACCTGAGCCAGATTTTGCCCTCAGCTCCACTGTGCATTCCAAACAAAAGCAACCCCAGCTCCCAACAATCTGCACAGCAGCACCATCCGTTTTCATTTTGTGCTCATGTACTGCAGAGAGGATAAAGAATTGTGCATGCTGCACAGAAACGGTAGAAATTATTGCTCTGTTAAGTCTTTTCTAGGGTTACTACAGAAAACATTTTCGTTAGCAGAGAAGAAAAATACAAAGCAGATCCACCTAATGAGGATATATCTTCATACAGGAATTTTCACTGTGGAATTTGCCATTTCATCATACCACTATAAAAACACACAGTTATGAAGTGGGTATGAAGAAATCGCTTTATCCATTGCTGGAATGCAGCAGCTATTTAACAGTTCATGGGAAAACGACCCTTTAAGGAGCAACTGGATCATCTCTGCTTGAAATTGAAAGGACAATGCGAGTAACTGGAATAATATAATTATGTAACTTGGAATTTTGCCGTAGCATCGAGCTTAATACTTCATCAAGCTGCTTAGAACGCTGAAACGGATCTCTAATGCCCAGAAAGCTCCGGCCCTTTGCTTACAGGTCTCAGCTGTCCCCTTCGGGCCGGCGCTGGGAGGAGTGAGCGCTCCCCTCCCCCCCGGCCCCGGTGCCTCCCGCCGCGCCCACCGGAGCTGGCAATCACGCCGACTCGGAGACCCGAACCGTTTAACTGCTAAGCTGAAACGGAGTGACCTTTTCTAACAGGATATGCTGACCTTTGAGCGCCGTAGGAAGAACTCATTCAAACACAAAGCACCAAACCACGAGGGAATCAGAGCTTCGCATCTCACAACCTCGTTCGAGAGCGGCCCTCTCGCTCACAGAGCCGGAGCTGCAAGTTGCAGTTCAGCGTCTATTGTTGTCTATCGGGTGGGTTCCACTTCGTCCCTGCGAGGTACCCGAGCCCTGGCCGCCCCCACGAGCTGCCGGGAGGTGCGCGGAGGCGCCGCGTGGAGCGGCTCCGGCCGAAGCCTGCGGGAAAGCCGCGGTCCCGCAGCCCCGGGGCTGCCGCCGTGCTCCGCGCCCGGCCCGGGCAGCCCTGCTTGGCACTTCGGGACCCCGAACACACCGCAACCCCACCGATCGGCAGTGGGGGGGAAAGCCGTCCTACGCCGAGATTCTTCACTCCGTGCTGCCTACGGGAAAGTTGAAAAAATCGCCCCCTCGGCAGCGGCAGCCACCCCCCGCCTTGCCCCCGCCCCACCTCGGGCTCTTCCCCGAGCGCCAGCTCCCCTAGCGAGCTAACCCGTTGTGATGGATAGCCGCGGGAATGGCAGGCGGCGGGCTGGGTGCGCCTTTTTATTAACTTCTCGAAAGTAATAGCTCCATTTGAGCTGTCGCTCGTCAGACAACAGCCGCACAATAGCGTGTGATGGGCTTCTCTTGTCGCTCGGGCTCCAGGCGGCACAACGCAGCCATACAGGCGGCTACCGCCGCGCGGGCCCCGCCACGAGAAACGAGAGGAAAAAGAGGAGGAGGGCACGGGCTGCCTTCCACCCCGATCACAGCCGCTGCGATGCCCGACAAAGGCGGCAGACGGGACCCAGATTCACTCGAGCCGCGGCAGCCGGTACCGCGCATACCAGAGCGGGGACCCGGGCCCCTCTCGGCAGACGGGAATACCCCGGCAGCCGGCCAAGAGGACGGCTCCGGAGCCTCCCAAAGCCGAATTCTCTCCGCCGGACGGGGCGAGGGCGGCAGCCGCCCCCGCTCGGTACCTGCCGGGCGGGAGGAGCGCAGCGGCCCCGCCGGCTGCGGCTGCTCGCGGTGCTCCGCGGGGGGCGGGCACATGCGTACAAGCGGCTCAGCCAAGCAAACACCCCTCACATCTTAAACGAGCTTTATCCACCGGCAGCCGCTTCAGTCGGGCTGCGAGCCGCCGCGCCGCGCTCGGCCCGCTCCTCGAGGAGCCCCCCGACCGCTCCCCGCGGTAGCCCGGCCCCGACGGCCCCCGCCGCGTCCCGCTCTAGATGGGACTGAGCGCGGCGGCTCCGGGCTCGGGCGGCGGAGGCTGAGCGCGCCCCGCGCGGGGGCGCCGGGCATGGCCTTGGGCGGGCGGGGGCCGGCCGAGCCGTAGCCGCGGGCCACAGCGCCCTCGCGGGGGGCCGCCGCGGCCATGGAGCGCCGCTGATCGCCGCCTCCGCGGAGTCGGCGCCGCAGCCCGCCGGGAGACAATGGCCCTGCGCAAAGTCTGCTCGGTGCTGGAAGGTAGGAGCCGCGGGACGGCGCCGCGCTCTCCGCGGGGGAAGCCGCTCCCGAGGTTCCCGGGGCCGTCTCGCCGCCCGCCCTCCCGCCGGCGGCGGAAACTTTTGGCCGAGGAGCGCGGGGCGGTGAGGCCGCCCGCCGCTCCCGGAGCCGCTCCCGCCCGCTCCGCTGGGATGCGTCGCTCCCCGCGGAAGCTGCGGGGCGGCCGCCGCTGAGAGCCCGGCGCGGGGCCGAGAGCCCGCGGTCAGCCCCGGCGCGGCTGGGCAGGGCGGGCGGCGGGGCTGGGCTGGGGGCTGAGCTTGGCTGGGGGCGCGCGGTGGCCGCGAGCCTGCCCCGGTGCTCCCCGCGCGTACCCGGGGCACGCCGAGAGCTTCCCGTGCTCCATCTTTTCGCTGTAACAATACACTTTCTGCTCTCTTAACTCTCCTAACGAGCTACGTAACCGTGGTCAGGTGCTTTTGCTTGTTATCCGGAGCAAGATCTGTTTTCAGCAAGGTTTTCACGAAACCGGCTGCCTGTGTCACAAGCTGGTGCTTGACCGGTATTCACCTCTGCTTCTTTCTCCCGAATCCTGTAAATCCCGTTACTAACTTCTTTAGACGCAGAGGTAAACGGCTGAGGGCAGCCAGCCTTCCTCCTAGCCTGCCTTTATCTGTGCTATTATTTATACGGCTCGACGTGGGTGAAAGATTTCTGTTAGAAAATAAAGCTAAATGTGACCGTTAACCTTGTGCCTCAGGAGAGGATTTCTCGCATTCTGTGTCTCCTTTAGCAATACCGGACTTGAACTGTTAGGGATTCTTTTATTAAATTATTCCGTCAGGAAATTGTGGAACGTCTGCTTGCAGTATTGAAGCCATCAAGGCATCACTGCAGCGGGGAGAACTGATTCTGATGTGCACTGATGTCCTCCCACGGTATGAAAGTTGTAAAAAAGTGTTTTAAATCCAGAATGTTTCCATAACCCATAAAATTCCACGTTCCTGACCTGAAGGATAGATGCCTTGAGGCTTTAAATAAATATTTTTCATTTATTAGCACTGTAATTGACAGCCAGAAGATGCTTGCTTTCAATAAAAGCCCACTGTATGTAGGTGTTAACCAGCCACTGTTTTCACACAACGTGGGAACAAAAGGCTCACTGGGCAAGGAAATGTATTTAGGTTTTTTACTTCCTCTTTAAATAACATAGTTAAATGCACAGCTAAACCATGATAAAACCGCCAACAAATACAGCCGGTGCTTCTGCTTCTTAATTACTTTCTACATACGCAAATTTAATTGCATTTCAGAAATACGCATTTCCTGCAAATTTACCTGTACAGGAGTTCTCCTGAACAGACCTCGCTCTGATCTCTCATAATCACGTTAGATTCCAGTTAAAAAGAATTGTCCTTCTAAAGGAAGTCATTAATGCAATTTAAATATTATAAATAACACAGAGCCATTAGTCAGTAAGTTGTTAATATTCCAAATGCAGCACTTGCCATGACTTGAGGAATAAGGTATTGTTACTTAGCGCCGTACACGCCCTTTTGTCTCTGCACTAGGCGTCTTCATGTAGTCAGATCTGACTATAAAGAGGGAAGAAAGATTCCTATAAACAGACTAACAGATTTAATCCTAAAAGGAAACTATTAGGAGCAATGTATCTTAAGTCCTGCATGGAAACTATTTACAATGGCAGTAATTTTTTTCTCCGTACAGATAGCTTTGTGTTTTACTTACTGAGTTTTACTGAATCATCTATGAAGCATATGAACATTTTAATATAATTCTCATTGTCCACGGTGTTCAGGAAAACTTTTGAATGCTTCACAGTGTGTACTGGAGTCTCTCTTACCCTGGTTATTTGCTCTCATCTGAGTTTGCCAAGCTGTAGTGCTGGGTGGAAGTGGTGCTGGGCCACAGCAGCACTGAGGCTGCAGCAGCACTGCAGGTTTTGTGGCCCATGCCCACCTGTTTCCTCGGCAGCACGAGGCACAGATTGGAGGCCAAGGTGCTTACAGTGAGTCGGACATTTAAGGACAAATCCTTTTCCTCCCATCTCCAGCTCTCAGTGTTTTGGACACCACTGGAAGCATTCTTGAATCCTGGCACGGCTTGCAGAATGCAACTGCTCTACAATAATAAGGCACTATCACTTTCTCATTCATTCAAGAGAAAAGCAGCTGCTTTCCTCTTAAAGCCTTATTTCTGTTACACATTGGAACTAAATGTATCTACCTTGAATTTCCTTCTATCTCCCATTCCCCCAAAAGATAGAGGCTAGAGGCTTGTTTCCAGTTTTCAGATGTGCTCCCATCCTTCATTTCCATGCATGTCTGGTACAAAAAACAACAACAACAACAAAGAACACTAATGTTGATTTAAATTAACCCTAAATTGAATCCTGACTGCATTAGTTTTGGACTACTTCAGTTATTGCATTGGATTACCTTAAAAACCCAGCTAGAGAATTTGGTCATTTGGTCCTGATAATTCAACAGCCAGGGCCAGTACAAATGTCCACTAGTTCTGGGAAGCCAACACTGCCAATCTCCAGTGAGGTAGAGTTATTTCCAACTCAGGCAGGTTGCGAGAATGTGAACTGCTATGATTGCTGCCATTCTGCTCAGCCCTCTCATTTGCATTTTGGCATGATTTTAATAGCTAATTTCTCACAAACAAGTAGTGTTTGGAAGTAGTGCTTCCTTCCACATGAAAGCTAGGAATTACAGCCTGCTGCTCCCAAAATCAAAAGGTGTAGCAATGACCCAAGAAGCTGAAAATGAACAGAGACAAATAAAATTTAAAAAATATGTTCGTGACCTGTCTGCTGAAACCAAGAGAGAAGTATTGTCCGTAGAGGCTGCAAGTGGCCCTAATGAAGGCAGTATCAAGTGTAAACCAGAATTTCATTTTTTGCCTAAAACCAGGAGCTACTTGCAGTCTTTTCTGCTGCACTGAAAGAAAGCTGAGCACCAGACAGATTGCACTGTCAAGTAATTAAGCAGAAGTAACTCAGGTAACCGTAGAATAGGTTTGAAAAAAGCTCTTGTGTTCTAAACAGGTATCTGGTGGTATGTGCTGTGTTGCTTTTAGTACATATCCCAACTAGTATCCAAAATATACTGCTCTCAGAGTAGCATAACTTCAAAAGCATTAGCTCTCTAGTTCTCCCAACACATATTTGACAATGACTGCTACGAGTTTTTTTTTACAGAATGAGTTGGTTATAAGTATATTGATATTAATGCAAAAGTTCAGTTTCATGATCAGGTGTATAGATGTAGTCGGAGTGCTGAGTAACACTGGACTGAAGCTAAAGGGGCTACTGAATTATGGATCCCTGTCTCCCGAAAAGCCAAGATGTTCTGCACCTTCCCTAAGGTTTAATTCATGGAGAGAGATTAGACAGAAGGATTACTCCCCAAGTGAAACTTTATAAGCTATTAATCATTTATGAACCTGTCAGAAATTCACGGTGTAATTCATTGCAGGGATGGTGAAGAGAGCTGCTAAACATCTGCAATTGTACCAGAAATTGTGTATACTCTTGTACACATTATTTACACACCAAACAGGTTGTTACACATGCAGTGATGGACATCCTTATCTAGACTGAAGCAAAATCTTAATTACAGCGTCTTGGCTACAGTTGGGGCTGTAGTGCTGCAGTCAGGCTTGCTGCTTTTCTGCCCTGTATACTCCAATTTGTTTTTTAATTAATGAAACACTTGGCAGTCTTGGACAACTTACATAGCTTGTTCTATTTCTTGATATATGACTGACAGCTGCTGCCTCAAATACAGCAAGTGAATGGGGTGGAGGAGTGTAAAATCTTCAACCAAAAAAACAGCAGGTAACTTTTCATGAAAAAAAAATCCATATTCCTTTTATTTTAGCTTGTCTTTGTGCTTCACTCCATGTTCTGTTATTATGGAGCTGACCCACTATGCGTCAGGAAGGGACTGCCAAGATGTTAACAATACCTATCACAAAACCGCTTCTAGCAGACGTTAAAATCCATGAGCACAGAGCAGTCTCTTTTCAATGGACTGAGAGTAGGGAGCCAGGAAAAAAAAAATGATACTCTACATTAGCTGCCCTCAGACATGACAGAAGACAGCAGAACTTTTAGTATTAATTCCATGAAAAATATTCCTGAAAAAAATTTCCACTGAAAAAAAATATACTATATTTATAATAAAGGAAAGAGGTGAAGTTTGGTGCAGTCTGATCTAAGTCAGAAGTATCAATATCCCAGTGTTCTAGGAGTAAGTAATCTCTGGGAAAGATGTATTCCGAATAGTCATGTGTAGCAGGATCCATTCTGTCAGCTACGGGGACACCATCTGAACTTTAAGTCAGTGTATGTATTTTAATAAGGTTTTTGGAATCCCTCATCAACATGGTTTACAAATGCAGCCTTCTCAGCAGTCTATTACTGCACACAGCTTGGAGATGAAAAAAGATATTCCAAATAATAAAGTTTCTATCTTAAAAATAAAAGATATTATTCCTCTGGCAGAAGTTTTGCTGGCAGAGGTATCCAGAAATGGATTATAAGTAAAAAGATGTGGAACAAACTGGTAGAATGAAACAACCCACAGCTGCTCAAATATTCCTAATGGAGGCAGGATCAGAAATGTTAAATGTTTTGAGCAAACCTGGAGGGGACTCTGTCACAGATCCATCCAAGCATAAATTGCTCTGCAGATGATTTTGATCAAAGGGAAGTGGGAAAACTGCATGTACTTCCTGAACCAGTTAACCTCATTTCTCCGCAGAGATATGGACTCTAAATTTGTTGGGGTTTTTTTTGGCAATCTTTATGAGAGGAATCCCTACTGGAAACAGCCAGAGAGAGATGAAACTGTTTTATCTGTGCATAGACCTGGGTGCATTCAGACACCCTGCTAGCATGCTAATGGCTAACAAGATTTGGATCTTAGAAAGGTGCTAGAGTCACTGTAAATAGCTGATGAAGTCCACTTCTGCTATGTAGCATTTGTGAGGAAGCTTAGAAGTGGGATGGTTGCTCCACTAGCATGCTCTGAGTAAAGCTTACAAACAGCTGAAATACATCTTGCCTTATGCACACCTTCTCTATTGCTTTATTCTGATGCAATCCTGCAGTATATTCCAGTATCTAAATAAATAAATAAATAAATGTAAAAATAAGGAAATCACTGAAGCTGTTAATAGGCTAAGTTCTAGGCAGCCAGCTTTACTGCTCTCTGATACTCATTTTAACAATCTGCAAATGTCCTGTTGAGACCATAAGAAATCAGGGAATATACACAGACTGAACAATATGAGCATGTGGGATTCAAAAACTGCTCTGTTTTCATCCTCAGCAATAGAATTGTTTGCTTAAAAAAGCAGCAACAGATGCAGTCCAGTATTCCTTTTATCAATTAGTGAATGTCACCAAATGCTAGGAAGAGAGAAAAAAATCTTTTTCCTTGTGAACTTTCAGTTTGTCTGTTTCTGAGTTAAAAACGGTTTGAATCAGAAATGCACTTAACTAGCTTTCTGAAATACGAGGAGGTGAGCATCCATGTGTAGTTATACAAAAGCCATTGTTTTCCTTTCCCCACTTTACCTTGTTTGTCGAAATTGAAAAAGTTCCTTCAAAGACCTGTCAAATACTTTGAACGTGTGCAGCACCTAACAGCATGCATGCCTACACTTGATAGAGTCCTTAAAGGCAACTAAAATTCATGTGAGCAATTTCTATTGTAGGTATACCCTTGGCCAGAGAATAAGATAGGGTGTGACATCACAAATGTCTCCACCACATTAATGTCTCCACTATGTTAATGTTTAGACAGAACACGTGGAAAATCATTGGATGTAAGTGACGGGATACTGCAATTAGCAGTTCCTGAATGTAGTATTAATTATAGCACGCAGGGGGAAAATTAAGAGCTGGGTTTAAGAATAGTGCATAGAAAAGGATTCGTTCCCATAAGGCAAAACACAGTATATAATTAAGATAAGCATTTGTTACTCAAGGCTGTATCTGCCAGAAAGAAGCAGGCATCCTGGCAAGTTGTTCTAAAATGCATGACCTGTGTGTTGCCAATTACTGTCTATTTGGACTGTGTGTACATAAGGTGCTGCCTAATCCAGGGAGTACAGCACGGAGATAAAACCGGGAATCCTGCTCTAAGCAATGTCTGTCAACTTTATCCCTAGGATTCTGACTACCACTATTACTAAGAATGTGTAATACTCTAAATGATCTTGTCTTTATTTTAAGAATTGGTAGAAGTTTTCACTCTGTTTCTGAGTTCTGCATGATTGCTCCCAACTTTGATATTCAGCTTGCCCTGCATGCATAGATCCCCCATTGTTATCACTGAAGACAGACACTGCTCTCACAGCTACACAGCAAATCTTGTGTGTTTTCTCTATACGTGAAGATCCCTAGAGCATGCAGAAAAAGCAGAGGAAAGACGTACTGTAGAGAGCTCAGAGCAGTAGTGTATTTCATGAGATCTGAAGAATGCATCTTGCCGGAAAGTACAAGCATATGTCAGATCTGCAGCCTACAGCACTAGTTTCTTTAATCAAAACACTGATTTCTCAATGGTGGTTACTATAAAACTATATTATTCTAATTTTTAAAGAGAAATAGGAGCCACTGATTTTTTAACCTCTCTATGTATACTTCAAAAACAAACTAGCAAGTATTTTTTGCATCTTACAGTCCTTTCAGAGAACTTTAAGAAATGCCAGCAAAGAGAATCTCGGCTCCCACAAAAATATGTAATTTGTTACACCAGTTTATAGGATTCTTTCAGGTTTTTCCATAAGCTTATTTCAACGACTGAGTAGTAATAATAACTTGCAACGTATGATTAGTGTATTCACTCTTAAAAATTCATACAGCTGTCTGCAGGCTATGTGATCTAAAATATTTCATGCAAAGAAGTGAATAGTTTGAAAAATAGATTCTTTTTAAAAACAGACAGAAGCTTGCTGCTTTTGCTTCATTTCCAGTTAGTGTTCACACAGGTGAGAACTATCAGAGCTTTAAATGGTAGTACAAAACCGTGCACCATAATTTATAGAATAAAAGTTTGTAGCAAGCACCAGATTCACGAATTAAAGAAGCTCCACTTAATTTGACTGTCTCAATGGCTTTGCTGCTGTTGGTTTCATGATAGCCTCTTCCACAGTTTAAATACCATGAAGTAGAAACTTGATATAAGTTGCAGAAGCTCTAGCCTCTATTATCTTTACCAGCTAAATAGCTGCAAGACAATAAGGGCAGTCTCCCAGATCTCAAGTAGAATTCTCACCTCACTCTTTCATTAAGAATAATCCCAAACGTCCTTCTGTCTCTTTGATATTCAGTGCAGTCATGCAGTCCTGCGCTGTTCATGCTCTTGCTTACATTAGCAAGCCACCTTCAAGTGGCGTTTTTAGACACTTGCTGCTTCTATTTCCAGTACCATAGTAGAATACAGAGCTAAGTCTAGAGTTCCCTTTCATCCTCATGGAAGAACAGTCATGTCACACTGATAGGTGACAGACTTTAAAAGACAGAAAAAAAGAAGTAGAGGAATACTATGTCCTATTGCAAGTTCAGGTGTGTTCTTTTTGAATTTCAGTTTATCAAAAATAACAAGATTGTTTCTGATCCTTCTGAAAGTGCTACAAGACTTTGTGTGAAAGCAGCTCAGCGTCTCTGCCTGTTCTGCCTGCTGGGCCCATGTCCCCGCACGCTCTGCCAGCGCACTGCGCAGCACGAGCTCCCCACTGAGCTGTCCTACAGGAGCTGGCTCTTCTTTTGATATCTGCTTACCTTATTACTGATTTGTATGGTCCAAATTCATCTCGGAGATTTGTAAATATTTTTCCAGGAAGTGATATGGATTTAGGACACCGAGTGACTGCTTTGTTGTTTTTAAAAAATAGACAAAAATGGGTTAACAGAAGCAGTTTAAAAGATTTAAAAATATCCTGGCTCATTTTTTTTCCTTCTTTCTTTTCCTTTCATCCTGAACATTGATAGGCCTTGTTTCCAGCCAAAAAAATTCCTGTTTGCTATCATGCATTGTACTGTGTCATGTAAATACACCCAGTTTAAGGTGATACCGCTTAAGGGGTCCCTGCCCACTACTCTCTGGAAGAATGGAAATAAGTCCTCTCTCCACTTTTTCAGTCACAGTGTCACAGAGACAAGGACAGCCCACACAGAGAATATTCATCAGTATGTTTAACGAAAGAGGTGTCTTTATCACCAGGGATAAAAGAAATGGCAAAGACAGGCCCTTAAACATTTGCTATGTAGGCTGCTTTGAATACCTCTGAAGGGTTGTTGAGAGTGTGAGAACAGGCATTGCTAGGGAAAGGCAAGAGATGGAAGAGATTAAAGTGAAAAGGATGAGAAGGGCAGGGGACAATGAGAAGGTGGCCCGTACTTACTGTATCCACTCATCCATATAACATGACACAATGAAGACAGTAAGACAAATATTCAGACCATTTATCTTCTGTAAGTGTCTGCATGCCCATGCTGTTCTGCAGGAAACATGCACTGTTCTTTTGCACTTACACACACACAGCTCTCGGCTATTTATAGAAGAGCACACGCTTTAGTGAAAACCAATCAGATTGTCTGAAGTCCTTGTTTCTGTCTCTGCATCATTTCAAGAAGGGAAATCACTGGTTCGTGTAACTGAGTGTCTATTTTTATGTGCTGTAGAAGACGCCACAATCGCTGAAATAATGATAGGTGCTTACTGATATTCTTAAGGAGAAAAACAAAGCAAGAAAGGTATACCATAATAGCATTAGTGATAGCAGATAGCTGTACTAAAAAAAAACAAACAGATTTTTCACTGATACTTGAAAGTGAATTATGTCTGCATTAATTTTGTTAGTCGTGAAAGTATTTGTTTTTGTTATACAGGTTTGCCATGGGTTTTGTGTTCTTTTGCTTTAAGAAAAAAAGTCAAAGCCCATTTTGCATTTTAAGAAGCAGCAAAGAGTTATAAAAGTGGTCTAAATTGATTTGAGATTGCTATGTCCTTGCAAAAGAGAGGGTGGGAGTCTTTAAGAGAAAAAACGGTTGTTGCTGAGGTAAGTCTCATGACCATGTACAATCTTTTTTAATATAGGTAGAGAGAAGAAAGGGCAGCAGAAACATACATAATAAAACAGTAATGTAAGACTGACACTTTCAGAGGCAGGCTTTGATTCCTTCCATCTTTCCCCAAGATAATATATCTGTGCCAACATTACAGTAGCATCTATATGAATTTAGTCAGGATCGCAGTAGTTCACAGTCAGTGCTTGCTCCCTCCGGAACTCTCTAAAGGGCTGAAAGTCTAATAAGCAACACAGAGGAACCACAGATAGAGAAAATGCCATTTCAGCATGAGATACTAAAATGCCTGAGCAATGAGAGGGAAAAATTGGGAAAATAGAATGAACTTTTGAACGTGACAATAGAATTCCTGCTGAAATTGTTTTTCTCCAGAAATGAGGCCGTGTTTGTCTGACTTAATATTAGCAAATAGATTAAGAACGTGGGAAAGGCCATACCAGGTCAAATCAAAGGTCCATCTAGCCTGCTATCTTGTCTTTCACAGCTTTTTAAAGCAGAGCCCTCAGAAAGTGTGTAAACACAGAGCAAATGATGTTTGCCTAAATACTATCCCAGACATCCAGCAGCTTATGACTCAAGGGCTTCCTGAAACTTAATTTTCCATTTTAATGATGCATTATGAAATATGTGCATAAAAAAATAAATCTTAGTTTGCTTTGAAAATGCCACCTGCTAGTGCTACCCCCTGGCTCTTGTATTGGGAAGGAAACTGAGCTGTTGCTCTCCATTCACTGTCTCAGCAACACACATGATATTGTAATTTCTATTCTGTTCTGTCCAGAACCCCAGCCTGCTTAGCCAGTTCTTTAACATATGGCTCCAGAATTAATAGATGTATTCAAGATGAAGGCAAAGCAAAGATTTGAAGAGGGGCATAATAATATACTGTAATTTTGTTCCTGTTTCCCTTCCTGGTCTCAATTAATTTTGTGTAAGCTTGACAAATGTGTTGTACACGTGTTATGCATATGGAGTTTTAAGATAAATATGGTTCAATATATCTGCCAAACATCCGAGTTCAGGATATGAAATTATGTAGAAGATAGATACCGTTTAATTTTATAAAATGCTTTCAAATTAGTAGATACTCTACAGAAGATTCTTGAAGTCCCCTCAAGCAATAAATTGCTGCTCTCATATAGGCATTCGTAACAGAACCTGGAAGAAGAATCTGCAGTGCACTTTAACTACACTGGTTTCCTAAAGCTGAAATGTTAAAAAGCACATAAATTGTGTACTTTTGTGTGTTCTGTGTTGTTTGGGCTACTGATTCTAGGATTTGTGTGAATAGAGACTGCAGAAAATGGTATATAATTTTGTTCAATCACTGATGCTTTTCCTGTTCAATTTCTCTTATCAGTGTTGCTAGTAACAATCCTTGTTGTGGAAGGGATTGCTGTTGCACAGAAGACACAAGGTACAATTTTGTTTTGATGATTTTCTTTCAAAAAAAAAGTATGAGTTTTATAGTTCTGAATTAAGCAGTATAAGTCAAAGAAAGCATTTGTGTTCATATACTAGTAGGTCTTCAATTAACAATTTGAATTCCAATATTCCCCCCCGCCCCCAACCATTTCGCTGCTTTTTTTGCCCCCCAATTAAACAAAGAGCATGAAGATTCACTTACACAGTTAAAATTCTGTGGTTTCAGACTTTAGGGGTCAGAAAAAAAAACCCAGCATGGAAATCCATGTTTTCTCTATCTGACAACAAGCTTTTCAAGTAGTCCACCCACAAATGTTTTGAAGCCAGCACCTCCTGAGTGGGGAAGGCGTTAGTTTCATATGACTTATTTTGTCATATGTGTGATTAATTCACACATAGGAGAGAAGAATTCCTTGAAATGACACCTACATAATTTCCTAGAACAGTTTCTGTAGAAGAGACTAAGTTTTCACCCCCCATAAATACAGGCTGCCAGGTTATCGGAGGAAGGCAATGTAATTGACTGTAGGCAGCAATGACCCATATCAGTGTGGACTGAAAGGTCTGCAAGGAAAAACTGTAAACATAAATAACATTATGAGAGCATCCCTCTGAGGTTTGGGAAAATCCAGCAGAAACCACATATCCTATTTTCTCTCTAGTTCTGTTGGTATCAAAGAGGAGGGTCAAAGTTACTTAACAACAGTGTCAGAAGGATCGTACTATTCCCAGCCCTTGCTCCAAGGATAAGGAAATCTGAACTAACAAAGCCTCTGTGAGTGGTCCAGCATGGTGCATAACCTTAGTAAACTGCATCGCCTCAGCTACAGAGCATATTTCCCTGCACATCTAGAAGAAGAGATCTTTGATCTTAAACAAGCCCCTTAGCTACCAGTGCAGTCTAATTACTGCTAGTAATTTTAACTACCAGTGCTGTATTTAGCTTATTTACATATCAGAAGCATTTTGTATTCCAACATATTATTGTAAATAGCCTAAGGGCCATGTACTTCGGTTTACTCTGGAATCAGGGTCAAAAATAGTACATGCTTCCAAATACATTGGATTATGTTTGCATAGGAATGGAAAAGATGCAGACCATAAAATAAAGCTGTTCTACTGGCAACCATTGTGACTATTTGACTTAGAAAAAAGCATAAAGGAATCTAAACTCACTTGGGTAAAAAAAATTACACCCTCTCTTCCTTTCCCAAGGATTACTGTACAGATCTGATACTCAGAAACTGTGATCTCATCAGGATATACCACATCACTAAATTAAACAAAAGATTTCCCTAGCTATATATTAACAAGCAGCATATGTGATAAAGAGAGTTCTCAACCAAAACAATTTTTTTTAATATAGGCTATGCATTGTGTCAGTGTTTTACTTGTGAAAAATGAAATTTGCAGATCTACAGGAGACATTTATTTCATCACTTTATTTTCTCTCAAGGTGGGCAAAATATTGGATTGAATCGCATTCCTCCTACCCAGTGTGATAACTGGGTACGGACAAGTAATGGAGGACACTTTGCTTCACCAAACTACCCTAACATGTACCCACCAAACCAAGAGTGCATCTACATCTTGGAAGGTACCAGATGTCTTTCTGTTTTGCAGTGTTGTAATCTTACTGTCAAATGGGCTATGTCAAACTGTTAAAACTGTGACATTTTACTATACTGTCAAGTATTGTATAACCATATTTGTAATATAATCAATTCCGCTGTCGTTTGGTTTAGCAAGAAGCTAAATGTGCTCTCTCAAGTAATAAGAACAAGTTAATATAAAAGGCAATCATGCAGGAATTATCAATATGGAATAAGACATACCCTCACAGCCAGAAAAAGCAGCATCAGATCTACTGTAATCTATGAAGGCAAAGAACTATTAAGATAAAATTGTAGCTTACCTTAATATCATTTACAATATTGCTGATAATAAATTGCAAAAAATGGCTGAAAAACCATTTTAGCATTTACCAGACCACACTGTATTAGGCTAAGTGTATCTCAGAAGCAGAGGATCTTTATGCTGCTCTTTATTAATAAAAATACCCACACCTGTCTGTCACCATAGCACTGTACTGAAAATGGAGGTTTATTAGCACTGCTGAGGTCACTACTAAAGTCATGCAATGGGGACAAAAACTTCATTAACTAGATAAAACACAAGCTGATGTGACTATCTTGGATAAAGGCTGTAAGACTTGGGACACACTAATTATTTTTCATCTTACTAGAATGCATCCAAAACCCGCTGAAGTCAGCTAGTAAGCTTCATCATCAGATTCATATCAATTAATTAATGTACGTCAAGTAACAGGTTTCAGTGAGTTTTTATTTGTACTGGTTAACAGAAACCCTCAATTTTGCTTCTGTGCTTGTGCAGCAGAAGTTTTGCATCTTCCCTCCCACTGAATGCACTGGAGAGCAGATATCCTGTCCAGCTTCAGAGTTCGGACATAGCAGACCCAGTGCTGGATATTCCTTGTGCAGGGCAGTTCCAACAGGGCAGAGTTTTCACAGGTTTCCATGCCTCTGTCCTCACAGTCATTACACAGGAACACTGTGAGAACCGTGGCAAGACAAAGGTCCTCCACAATTTCTAACTAAAATATTGCCCTTCCAGACCACTGCAGTATGTGCAAACTAACAGCCAGAAATTCTTAATTCTTGTTATAATTAAGGCGTAGAGATCTAAACGCTATTAGAGAAGTATAAATTATTTTTTCATCCAGAAGAAGCAGACAGCATTTGATTAATTAATGCTGTCATTCCTGATACCAGTTAGTATCTGAAGGTTCATTTAGCACAACGGATGACAAGAACAACACTAAATCTACACATACAGTATGAAGGCACTGTTCCAAACTACAGATGTGAAAGTGCAGTCAATAAGTAACCTTAGCTGTACTGCATCAGGATTTAGGAATCTGATCCAAATCCTGGTTCAGATTTACAAGCATCACTCACATATTGATTATGTATATGAAGCCATTTACACTTTTCTGAGTATTCTAATAGAAGATGTCTCCAGCCAAAGGATCTCCAAATTTGGGCTTACTCTTGAGGAATTATGCCAGTGAGCTCTTGAGATCTTTTTCTTTTCTATTCTTTTCTACATCCTTCAAAGTTTTTTCCTCTTTTATGTATTTTGGCCCCAAAGAACATTATTTTTAAATTATGTTTTAATATTTAACCTTGCTTGAATACCTTTGTGTAAATGTTGATATCTGTTTCATGTGATATTTTAAATTTATGTCCTTGCTTAATATTGTTATTAAAAAATAGAGAAAAAAGTCCATATAGTTCCATTAAAAAGTATGAATTTTTCAGTTGTTGAATTTTTGGTACAGTATACATGAGTTTTTGTAGCAGACTACCAGATGTAATTTGAGAAGTGTCCAGTCTCTTTTGTTATCTTGCTGTTTTGGAAGTCTCTCCGCTATTTCATGTCTTCATGCTTTTTATATAGATCTGTATTTAATCTTTTGCGTAATTTTTTATGTCTAGCTGCTCCACGGCAAAGAATTGAGTTGACCTTTGATGAACCTTATTATATTGAACCCTCATTTGAATGTCGGTTTGATCATCTGGAGGTCCGAGATGGGCCATTCGGCTTCTCCCCTCTCATCGATCGTTACTGTGGTCTGAAAAGTCCTGCACTAATTAGATCAACGGGGAGATTTATGTGGATCAAGTTTACTTCTGATGAGGAGCTGGAAGGAAAGGGATTTCAAGCAAAGTACTCATTTATACCAGGTAGAGATACTTAAAATTAACAACCAAATTAAAGACCATTTGCTCCAATTGAATTCTGTGGATGTGTTTATGCTGGCAGTCAGAGCTGTATTTAATTGTAAATACTTATGAAGGAAAAAATGACAACGCAACAGTTAGAGATGTCTTAGTCCTGCTAATCCTGTAGCACACTTGAATAAAAACACTTTGGAAAATTGACTGAAGAGAATTACAGGTTTGTACTTTCCTAATGAAAAGGTCAGTTGATCTTGTTTGTGCTTAAGGCTTTAGCAACTTCCCTCTTCGGTAACTCGTACCGGGTCCACCAGTGTAGGCTGGTAGCTGGCATTTTCAGCAGCCTGTCTTCTAGGAATATAAGACATGCTGACAAAAACACCTGAAGTCAATCTATAATAGGACTTCCAGCTAGATGCAAACTATTTTAATTTTCCATTTCTGAAGAGCCTGAGGAAACACCTATACAATCTAAATATCAGCTATCAACGTAACTAGATTCCCACAAACTACCAACTCAGAAAACAGAATTGTTCTTTGCTCGAAGCACTGAGTTGTTTTCAGGGTATGAAGAAGCAGATCATATGCTGACTGTGCCTTTAGACAGACAAAAACTAATCTGCTCTGTGAGGCCACTTTAAACTGGCAGGGCATTCTTTTTACAAGTGAATTTGACCTGATATCCTTGTGCAATGCTTGACTGCTGTATTTCATAGATACAATACATGTGTAGTATCAGCATTTTATTGTCCTTTGGGACAAAACACAATACACAAATGTCAGCTGTACTACTGCTATAAATGGATACACGGGCATAACTATTTTATGCTGTCTTATGTACCCAACTGGTCTTTACCCCTACAGTACATGAATATACTATATACAATTATGTATTACTATTTATAAAATGTATACTTTGCTAGGGATTTAGACTTCTAAACTCTTCAGATTAATGTGGTAACCAGTCCACTGAGAGTGATCCACTAAAATATTTCCACAGAGACAATACTTCTACATTTTGCTAATTCCGTTTCCACAGCCATTCCATTAACATCAATTCCAAAACTAATTTAACCCAGTTCCAGGCTGGAGCGCTTTCTCTCCTTAGACAGACTAACATCTCATGCACACATACACACTGGGATATATGTGATTTCCACGGTGATTTTCAACACCACACCCGGGAAAGCATGCCATTTGTGGGGAAACACAAACCTGATCACTGAAATGTAAACCCTGGACATCCCAGACCACTCCAGACCCATTTCTAGCCAAGCCCTAGTCCCAGTAAAGTATCATCATCTAACCATTACAAAAAAGTATATTCTTAACTCACTACTAGAATAGATATGGTATATTACTACAGTTTACTATGTAGATTATGTGCAGTACATACAATTTGCATTTAGAAAAAGGTACATTAGAGGAGGAATCAAGGATGAATTCTGCCCTAATTAATGATGTTTAGAACTGTGCTACTTGGCCTAATATAAACAGCATGAGTATCCAAAGAAAAAGTAACTTTAGTACTAAGCTGACTTCTTTATATTCATTATTAATAGAAATTAGCAGTTTCAAAGTGTTCATATATTCTACTAAAGCACTCCAGTGCACATTGTTCCGAGCTAGACAGAGAACAACCTGGTCAGAATGATGCACGCTGAAAGGTCCCCTGTACTCTTGTGGAGCTCCACGGATTTCAGAGAAAACTGGTATGGTTAAATTTCAGAATATAATGTAGAAAAAAAATGCCTAATAATAATTTTTGGTGTTATGCTGGAAATCTGAGCTGTAAGTATAGAATTACCTTATTCAGCTAAGCTCAGTCTTTGTGGAATAATGTATTATCTAAAAAAAGTTTGTCTTTGTACCCTCCAATTGACTGAACAAACTTTCTAGCAATTTTTATTGGGACATAATAAAAATGGACATCATCTTCAGATTGTAATAAACCTTGAAGTGATTCTCAAGCATTGATAGCCCCTGTGATTCATGACTTCTTTCTATTACAGATCCCGACTTCACTTACCTAGGAGGTATTTTAAATCCCATTCCAGGTCTAGTATTACAATATCAATTTCTTTATATAAGAAATTTTGAATTAATATCATATTGCATTTGACAGCAAGGTATATGTTCTCCCTAGACTGCCAATTTGAGCTCTCGGGAGCTGATGGAATTGTACGTTCCAGTCAAGTAGAACAAGAAGAAAAAACAAAACCAGGACAAGCAGTTGACTGCATATGGACAATTAAAGCTACTCCAAATGCTAAGGTGGGTTTCATTCATATCATTCAGTATGTAATGGATTTCCAAGTCATTACTAATAGGTAATAGCAATTTGCATAATGTCTCTCTTTCACTGAAATGAATTATGTTTCAGTGGTTTAGGAAATTCAGATAGATTATTCTGAAAATCCACATATGCAGCAAGTCCATGGCGTTGTTTTCCTACTGAGTGAAACTTTAAATACAGAATAGTCTTGAAAACTGTTCAAGAAACATTTTCCAAGGGCATTTGATTTGGCCTGTCGTTTTATTGGAAAAGTGCAGGTAAAAATGCTGGCTAGCAACTTTGATAAGTTCGAGTAAATCTTGCTGCCATGATTTAATATTTTGCTGTCAGTAGTTCTACTGGGGGATTTGGTTCTATCTGAAGTCAGCAGAACTTTGCTATAGTATCATAGCCTCTGATATTGCCACGGTAAAATTTGGTTCAATCTTCTTGCCCAAGGCCTAAAAGGATATGTTAGCTGCATAAGACAAAAATCATTATTAGATATGTAGGTACTTGATATTTATAGTTGTGCCTGCAGCACTAGAAACTACTTATGAAAAAAAACCCACTATCTTATAACCATTATGAACAACTTGAGCTTTAGTGTTGGGCAGAGAAGGAAAAAGACCTATTTGTAACCGCAAAATAGAATAGCGTTAGCCTGTTTTCACAAAAAAGAAGCTACACAACTTTTCAGAATCATACATTTGGTAACTTAAGCATTGCACTGAAGAATACATAATTTTTTTCTCTGTATAGCATACATATCTGTAATTTTGCTTCTGCATGTTTACTAAAGCACATGTTACTGCTTGCCTTTACCACATACATAAAGGATAAAAAAAATATTTTTAATAGCAGGACCTGCCAAGATGACAAATCTATTCTTTGCCTTCCTACCCACTTCTAGGAGTTAGTATTCAGCAACTTCCAAATCGATTAAACAACAACCTAAAAGGTAATAATATTAGGACAAGACAAGAAACTGAAACTCCATTAATATATTTGAGCCTTTGAGGAAGTAACTCAACTCCCAAGAGCCCTGTACTAGTCTAAGTAATAGTAGCAGTTCTTCCAGAAACAATAATAAAACCATTTTCTCTCTACATTTCCAGTTGAGTGCACCAGGTCTTTTGCTTAAGTATTTTAATAAATTATTGAATGTTGCCAGAAGGCACAGTTGTAGTTGGGTCAGTCCTGAGATTAGATCATCATCCTAAATTATTGAGTTAAAACAATGCAGAAAAATAACTCTTCATATTTTAAGAGTGGTTTCTTAAGCTTCTTTTTTGGCTGAATTGTGATGATAAAATCCATTAAATCTGGTATGGTGCTGTCTCTGGAGGAAACTAAGCATAGACATTTTTAATTTCCTCAATTTGATTTTGTAATAAGAAACAAATTTTTAAAACTGACAACTGCAGCAATGAAAGGACTTTAAAATCTGCATAATATAAATTGAATAAACCGCTCCATATTTCAGAAAATTATTAGAATAATCAAAATAATCTACAAGCAAAGTGTTTTATATTTGCTTGCCTGGCACACTAACCTGAAAAAGCTTTTGCAGAGCTGAGCCTTTTCAGTGGAATTACTCCTTTGTTTTCATATGCAGAATAGCTCTACTAAAAATGTTCTAATTTATTTTTAGTTTCCATTGTAATTTCGCAGTACATGGATAAAGCCAATCATTAAATGAAAATATGAGCACCTGCAGCTCACACCCTTGTTTGTGAGATACTATGACACAGGCTGCAAATCCTCACAGAAAGAAAGTGTTGGCAACCTGCCTCTGGCAGACAGCAGAAAGAAAGGAAGAGCCAGGGTGTAGAAGTGTAACCAATCTCTTACCTGCTCTTTTACTGGGTTTTGAATAAATCCTGTTAAGTGTTGGGAGGGCATGTTTTTTCCCCACACAAAAGTAGTGCTTTTGTTTCAGAGAATTCTTTAAAATTCAGTTTTAAAAGGCTTTCACACTAGTTAAGATTAAGAGCAAGATATGGCAAAAGCGCAGAAAAACTGGTAGTATAGCAGTCGTGCATGGTATTCATCCACAGTCTCTTCCTCCAAAAATTAAACAGGAGTTGAGATTCTTGTCATTAGGCAGATGCATGAAAAACTGCGCTGTGAAAAATGCCTTTAACATTCACAGCATCAGCCAGAGAGGCGATTGTACGTACGGGCAGTGAAGACTCAAGCTTATCTGAAGAGTACAGTGAGCTCCTGATGGATTATGACCTCCTCTCCCACAGTGTAGGAGACCTGAGCCCCCACATGGGTAGATTCCTTCTCTGGCAAAATAATGGATAGCTCTGGAATTCTGAAGTTTAAATAAGGACTTAATTTAAAGGCGACTTAATTACATATCTCCTCAACTTTCACTAGAATTTTGAAAATCCCAAGACTGACATAACAAGTGATTAAAAACCCCAATGATCTTTCTATGCAACTGTAACTGAATTACAATCTTTCCCAAGTTTCCTGTCCCAGTGAGATAAATTATTTGTTTACTCTCCAAGTACTCTCTTGGTCTTCTAATTTCCCTGCCGTGTATGATCTACCACATACGTTGCCTTTACTTGCGTTAGAATTCTATTTCTGAAGGAGTTAGCATTGGCTTAATTTTATTAATTTGTCCTAGGCAGCCAGTTTACTTTTCTCCCACTTCCATTTTTATTCAAATTACTCATGTCTTCATGGCTTATGTCTTCCGTAACACTGCTATGGATTAGTAATTAGCTTCCATCATTCCAAAGCAACAAATTGTAATTAATTTTATTTTCCTTCAGAGCTTTTCTGAACAGATTCCTTCCCTTATATTTTAGTGTTATTTTTATGAATTAAAAAGGCAAGAAGGCAGTCAAAATACCACTAAAATTCTTCAGGATATATATGCGTTTCTTGCATCTGCTTTAGAGTAACTGACTGTAGGCTTGACAAAGCAGCTTAGACCTTTATTTAGCAAGTGTGTTGATTTTTAATTTTTTTTTTCAAGGGCACCAGAAATACATTGGAGTAAATTACTAAGTGAAGATGGGTTTGAGGAGGAGAAGTGGGAATGAAAGGCATTCCAAGTAATATCCCACCACTGACATTTAACAAGACGAAATGCAGGTTTCATAGCATTGTGAATTGGGAGTTACACAAACATATAAGGGGATAAAATATCTTATTCAAGATTTGCTAAAAAGAAAATTGTCTTCTCTGTATTACTTTTCCTGGAGAAATTCATTTCTCTTTTCTAACAGATCTATTTACGATTTCTGGACTATCAAATGGAGCATTCCAATGAATGCAAAAGAAACTTTGTTGCTGTATATGATGGAAGTAGTTCTATTGAAAACCTGAAGGCAAAGTTTTGCAGCACTGTAGCAAATGATGTCACGCTGCAGACTGGAACAGGTGTGGTGCGAATGTGGGCGGATGAAGGCAGCAGACTCAGCAGATTCAGAATGCTGTTCACTTCGTTTGTGGATCGTAAGTAGATCTCAAAGTGCTCATTCTCCTGATATCGGGTTGCCTCAGGAATTTTAGCAAAAGCTATAGCTTTATTTTATGCAAGAGGAGCATACACTCAAAAACAATGTTTCCTTTGGATAGGAGTAGGTAAGCTAAATACTTGCTTTATTACAGTTACACCATAGTTCCTGAAAAATGACTTTCCTCCTTTCTTAAAAGTTTTATTTTTCATTTGAGTTCAATACTAATGCAGCCTTAGTGTAAGTAGTTCTTACTGAGTTCTACAGACGTGCACAAACTTACTTAAAAGACAACAATGGGACTGAAGCACCCAGCTTCTGCTTCCCTACCAGACAGGCTCTTCTCAAGCCCACACTGGATGTTCAAAGGACAAGAGAATGCTTCTGACCATGCAGAGTTTGGATCTTTTTCCTACCCACAGCTTCAACCACAGACCCACTCCTACTACACCTAAGTTGTTGCATCCCTTCTCCATTGCTCATAACTCTAAAACAGTCCCACGTGTGCTTCCTCTGCAAAGCCCAGTTATGGTGCACAACCACAGATAAGGCAGTTAAATTCTAATTTATTAAGAAGCCTATATTAAAAGCAGAGCTGCAAATGCTATTCTCAGTTTCTGTTTGGATTCCATAGCCTGCATTAGAGATAATTAGTGACAATGAGAACAATGCCTAAGATGCTTCTTAAAAACATGCTATTTGTGAGATCTTCTATGTGCTTTCTCTCTGAACTTAACTGAACTTCATTGCCTCATATATTTACAAGGGACTACATGGTCCACACTGCAGAACCTGAGGACTGAAGTGGCATCTTCAACACATGAGTAACTAAGTTTGGAACTATAGACTAGATCTGACGTCTGTGGGGAGAACTGAATAAAACATATCTGCCACTTCAGGAGATAGAGCTGTGCTTTGTGCTGAAAGTTTTCAACTTCTACTTGAAGAGTAAGCAGTAAAGGTTTGCTGTCAAAGAAGTAACTTCTTTTGACAAAAGTAACATGTTTGTAGGCAGTCCTGAAAGGGATACTGATCACCATCTTGGAAAAATAATTCAAGTTACAGGTAATGGGTAGATTTTATGTTCAGCTCCATCACACAGGAAACTTTAACACAGGATGGAAGTTACTTTCTGTGCAAAAGTCTTTCTAAAGTAAGAGCAATTTAAGATAAATGCTTTATTGCTTAACGTTGTGCGCATGATAGTAAGAAGCAATGGCATGTTTCAGAAACTAGTCTATTGCTTAACCTGCAGTGGGAATTTAATCAACTTTAGTTATGGTGAATTTCAGTAAGTTTTAAGCACAGCTTATCAAATTTATAACAGCTTTTCCAGTAGCTTTTATTTCAATATGGTTAGTAATATAATATTACTGATTGTGCGGGCTATTCCAGCTTTCAATCTCAAAAACAAGATGAACTTTGGCAGGGGAAATTATCCATTTATATTATAGATATTGGGGGCAGGGGAGAGGTCAAGTGCAAGAGGCTGAAACAGTGCCTACTTCTAAAGCTGGATAACATTCCTAACTTACAATTTTAAAGCAGTTCAAAAGTCATCGCCAGAATAGAGTCTGCAATGCTACACTGTTATTTTTATGTATCTTCTAACTACAGATACTGTCTTTCTCAGATAGGGTAATTCAAAAGTATGTGTCTGAAAACTAAGTGTTTCCTATATTTTTAAATAGTATATTGATAAGCAAGTTTTCCAACTGAAAATGGTGAGTTTCAGCTTATCTTCTTTTCAGATCTCTAAGCTATTTTTCTCTTTTATCTTACTAATGAATTGTAATTATAAGAAGCCTACCATGAAAACAATCAATATTTCTGAAAAGATTTGCATAAATGAACTAATTATGCATGACAGTCACCTAACAAATATCTAATGCTGCTTGCAGATTTGACTAAGCAGTTCAGCTACCAAAAATGTTAAAAATCAATGTGTCTCATTTCTGGCTTGATTCAGTACATAAACAATGCTGTATATAAAGAACACTGAACACTGCACAAGTCTTAGGCAGCTGCTAAGGGAAGAGTCCAGCTCTGTCCTTGAAGTCCTGGACTGGAACCAATCAATCACTGTGACTGGTAGACAGACTTGGTACTCCCCAAATAACAAACAATAGAAAATGAAGTCCATTTGTCCTGCTTTTATGGACCCATGAACAAAAGCCATCACCCAAAAATTGTTAAGGAAACTACACAGGAATGTACAATAGAGAATGTGCTGGTGGGTTGAGAAGCAGCAGCAGAACAGGAAGACTTGCCTGAAAGGGTTAGGGAATGTCAATTCGAATTTTCTTTTCATCCTTAGGCATAACTCCTATTTTTGTCAATAAGAGTCTGAAGCCTAACTGGCAGAATAAGTGAGAAACATGCTGTACACAGGACTTGTCACGCTGCCCTACTGTACCCTTCGGGTTTTGCTTTAAGTTTCAGAAAATTAAGACTGCTCAAAAATAAATTCTTCCTATGAAACCAAGTAGTAGTATAATGTCTGTCACAACATCTATGCTGCTATGTATTGATTACCCTAAAAAGAGGCACTTCTTTAATAAAAATATCACATTACTGAGACAGAAAAAGGGAAAACTAATTTCCTGCCTAGTGCCCTGAAGTCATAGAGACTTCCTCAATTATATTATACACCATCCTGAAAACAGCATTTTTTTTCTTAAGTAGTTTTCTAATGTGAAGGAATTATGTATAACACACATGAATACACAGAATCTTTAGGGTAACTTTTTAGTTAAATTATTTCTTCAAATTTGTAACTATATATAAACAGATAGATAAAAAGATAAACTTTACTCGCTTAATCCCTGCATTACCTCTAATAGGAGGATCTAAGAGCTTTGATTCACAAGCAGGAGTGACTTTGATGCCCTCAGTTTCTGAAATCTCTTGCAGTTTCTGAAACAGGCCACCACAAGCTGAAATCTGATTTGTCTTAAGATATTAATAGGCTCTGAAATGCAGATGTTCAGGAACTGCTTCACAACCAGCTATACCATCTACATAGCAGATGCACAGCAGACTGAATAAATCTATAATTGATGATGAGCATGTGATTTAAGCATTAAGCCTTTAAAGACAAGTATTAAATCCTTCTACCATTATCTATGTCGGGTGACTTTTCTTTCTGCCTCACGTTTTGAGCAAGAGCATTTTGTTTGTAACATCAGTAATGCACTGGAAAGCAACAAAACAAACAAAAGAGTAAATCATCTGATAATTAACAATGTGCAAAAGAAGTGATTTTGTTTGAAATTTTGAAGAGAAAGTTGAATACGCATGTTAAAAATAACAGGAATTTACTAGCTTTTTTTGTTTGTTTGTTTTCTTTCTTGCAAGTTAATGAAAATTCTTAACGTTTTCTTCCTCTTCTGTTCTGCAGCTCCCTGCTCAGGCAACACTTACTTCTGCCATAGCAACATGTGCATCAATAATTCTTTAGTCTGCAATGGCATTCAAAACTGTGCATACCCCTGGGATGAAAATCACTGCAGAGGTAAATAGAGTGCGAAGTGTAGCCCCAGTGATCCACGCTGGTCAGTTTGCCTTTCAGGAAAGCCATGAAATTTTTGTCCTGGAAATATGCTGAAGACAGCAATTCTCCTAATCTCAGGAAGGTGTTCCAAATTTTTATTTAAACTCAGAAGGCATGTAAGCATACCGAAGATTGATCTAACTACTTTATAACCAAATCTCTTCTTCAGCATATTCTCTTCATTTTAAAAGGTTGTTAGCTTAATAGGCAGTAGAATTTAGCATTTACCAGGTTGCATCCTATCCATTCCTAAAAACTTAAATGAAGCAAGGACTGAAGGGACAGGTCATACCTTTTATCACCAAAAGAGAAAAAAAAAAAAACAATATACAAGTGGAAAAAGTCAGATAATCCTTCCAGCACAAATTCTTTTTCAAGGCTGAAGTAGATGCAGCAGTCTTCAGAGATAAAATAATATATATATATATATATATATATATTTTACACTTGTCTCACCAATAAGGGAATTTTTCAGAATTGGAACAAAAGCAGTTTAAAGTAAAAAAAAAAAAAATTCTCCTAAGAAGCAAAACAAACAAGTTTGTTTTCTGACAGATTAAAAGGTCTGGAAAAAAACATCCTGAAAGATTAAAATGTGTACTCAATTTCAAAGAAAATTTCTTCTCAAGTGTACAAATAGTCAAAACTTTCTGTAAGGAAAATCTTGAAATAGTTTCAAGTAAACAGTATAAAAAATACACAGTACTCTAATACACTCTAATGCAAGGTGTGTTACGTAATAGAAGTATCACATATTATGTAAGGATCCAGCTAAAAAACATGATCCACTACTCTTAAGTTTTCAATTGGAAAGTAAGTTTCTTCTAAATAATTCTTAGCTTTGATAATATTCTATGTGCAACTTCGTGATGTTTCCCATCTCTGCAAATACTATTCTAGAGCTTCACCTAGAATCTACATTTCATTATTATTCTCTAGTATTTAAAAAATAAATTCTATAAGAACTGTATCGCCAGTGAAGAAAGTGTCTTTCCCAATATTTGCACTTGCTGCAACTGATGCAGAATAACTTACCATGTTTTATGTCAGATACAATTTAAATTCTGCTTTAAAAGTTGCAGAGCGCATAATCACAAGACAGCTGACAGCTGGATCCATCTTGCCAGCTACAGTAGAATTAAGGAGATTGATGCAACCAAATGAACAATTTCTATCTTTAAAAAGAAAGCTTCTCAATTGTTCCCAGTTCCCTTGGGCACCTAGAGTTCTCATTTAGTCCATGTCAGTGGCTACCTAAATCTGAGCATGTTGCGACTTACCTTATGCCTACAGCCCAGTGGGGCATAAAGATTAAAAAAAAATGAAAGTGTCAGTCATGGGCAATCTCTTTGAAGTGACTTGGGAATACATCGCTTTTGATTAAGACCTTTATGAATTAAAAAAAAAAAAATCCAAAAATTAAGAAACCTAGATGCATATGAGAGAATTATCATAGCACTGAAATTCCTGTCTCCAAC